>NW_026054843.1:0-88697 GCF_022836535.1 Colletotrichum spaethianum
CGGGCAAGGTCACTGCGACGTGGGAGGGCTTGGTCCAGTTGTGTTGCAGGAACGGCACCACGATGCCGGTCCCTGTTCCGGGGTGGTTGGCGCCAGCGCTGTGATTGGCCAGGCCGTTTAGAATGTGGCCGAGATGGATGCATGATGTCACTCGTGAAGCTGTGAGACAGATGAAAAGGGTAGATAACCTGCCGCTAACAACGGTAAAAGTCAGAACTCACGGTCTTGTCATTGTTCATGCAACTAGGACGATGCTTTGACTCTTTAATACGGCACGAGACTTAGGTGGCACGTTGTCGTGCCCTGATTCAGGAAGCAGAAGCAGACCTGAAGCGTGCCAATTGCATTTGATACCAGTCGGCTGGAACGATGCTGGTCGTTTTCTTTGTTTTGTTTCTCAGAAAGGAAACGATGCTCCGGCTTTGTAAACAACTGTCGCTGTTGGAACGAGCTGGTGCGTCGAGCCATTTGCTCAGCCTGCATATCACACTTAGCCAGCAACAACGTCCGCACACGATTGACTGGGGATCGATAGTTTGCATGATTTGGCCGACAGACTGACAAACCGTCCAACCTCACAGTTGGTGCCTGTGCAGTTTCCCGCCAGCCCGTGCACACTGTCAAGATGTTCAAGCCCACCGACAGGCACAGGGGCACAGCGGAAAGACGGAAGATAATCGCGCGAGCGAGTCAGGAGCGTTCACAGTGGGTCCAATCATAAGCGGGACCCCCAAAACATGAATGCAATTTAAAATGATGATCTTGTTCAATCGCCTCAAAGTCACATCCTGGTTCCAACGTGGCACCTGTCTTTCTGATATACGCGGTGAACCGCGTACACCGTGGCAGTTGTTTCAGTGGATGACCCTTCATAGGTTGATCCGTGATGCCCTCAAGAGTCTCCCACATCGCGTCTCGAGTCCTGCACTGGAGGGACGTTCCCGCCATCACATTCAGACGAACTCCTGGTCCTGGCAGTTTCTCACCAAACTGGGATAGCCCCTGTTCACTGCGGGGAAAGACGGACCGACGCCGAACAAGGCCTGGGCTCACTTGGATAAGGACCTGGATCCAGCCTTTTCCAGGGTCTGTGATTTGATCTTGCGGAGTAGCGCTTGGCACAAGGAACTTTCGGACGGTGCCCAACCAAACCTTTTCACCAGGCAGAGAAGAGTTCGTGTCGTGTTGTTACCAGATGAATCAAGATGATGTAATCTAGGCAGGTGGTGGCAGGTTCGAACAAGAAACAGGATTACGCTGCTTGCCTGCATAACGGGATCTAGTCTCCTCGCCACACGCTCTAACAAGCAATGGCCCTATCTGCTTCATCATTACTTTGAGAACGGCAATGTTCAGGTTCGGTTCGCATCTGACTATGGACATGTTCTATGCGGTAAAGCAAGGAAAGGGCGAGTTTTTGACGCAAGGACATAGTCATTAACAGAGCTAGTCGCGGCTGTTGTTCCAGGCTTGCTTGCATTCCTCTGTTGGGCTGCTGCTTCATGCTGCTTCATGCTGCCATCGTCTCGCACGGCCTGCGTCCTCGTTTTCACCAGCATCGGTCTTGTTGCGGCTACTCGGGGGTAAGAAGTTCATACCAGCGCTCTCGCATTGTCTCTTGTCGCCATGGATGGGGATTCGCTTGTTTCTGCGGTAATAGATGCCTTGGAGACCTTGGGCTCCACGTTTGTGCCCCTGCTCGGCGTCCCCAGGGAAGACGGAAGCGTACTTTTCCGCAACTTCTTTCCATGATAGGCCGCAGTCGTCGCGAAAGTAGCCAATATAACATACTTGCTCCGAAGTGTACCTGACGTTACAGTGGGGGCGGCTCGTTGAGCGGCGGGGCCGGCGCGAAGTTGTTGCGCCAGTGTGGAGGCTTACGGGAAGCCAGTCGGGAAGAAAGCCCCCGACGGCCAATGAAAAGTCTTGGGTCCCTTGCTGGTATTGCGAGGTCGTCCCAGAGAGAGGAAGACCGTTATAGGACCCGTACGTCGCCAGTGGCATGGATCTTCGGGTCTCAGAGAAGAGCATGGCGGATCTGGGAAATCTTTCACAAGATCCGATGGGATGAGGTGAGGAGGGTTTGGAGTTTGACGGGTCAGCCGGAGGATAAACGTCGTCCAATTCGGGCAGGCGTGGGAGATTGACTTGAGAACGCTTGGGCGAGAAGGACGGAGGGCACAGAGACATGTCCGTACGGAAGCCTTGATGCGTGAGTCGTTTCGTCGTTTCCTACCGCGAAGGGTAGAGGCTTTCTTACCTCCAAGCTTGCTGGTGACATTGTCAGTCGCACAAGGCAGAGAGCGTGGGCTCCTACTTGAGTAGTCTGTCAAGGAAAAGTTGGTCGCTGTTTTTGAACCGTGACGGCGGCCCGTCGAAGGTGATGGTCTTTTGGCATCGTAGTAGACATGAGTGTCCATTGCGTTACGTTCTAGCACAGTGGGGGGAAGGAACTTGACAGCGCACGAGGAACCTGACCAGGGCATGTTGGACCAGAACAGCTTGTCGGTAGCGTCTCATTTTCCACGTCGGTGTTTCCGTGAACCAGCGGACATGATGTCCAGCCTCTTATGTAGTCGGGTATGATATCGGCAAAAGAGTCATAAAAGGAAATGGCAGGAGAACGAGCAAATCGGAGGGTGCAACAGAGCCTGGCACCAATGACGTTGTTGTCGATGCAAAACGCTCGACAGGTCTAGGTTAGTGAGTGGACAAGACTGAACGGGGCACCGACAATGAACAAGCCAGGAAGTACTACTAGTCAACAGCAAATTTAGGTAGTTTCTGTCATGTCTCTGCCGTTTCGACTCAGTTCCACCCTGCATTGCTCATTCGGATACTCCAGAAACCAACAAGTATTGGCGTTACGGAGAGCAGGCCGATCAACGCGATTTCCTATGGCGGGGTCGAGAACGGCGCGGAGTATCTTTTCGTTGTTGGTTCTAGGCAAAGAACCCTGGAAGTCAGGGTTCGCCTGGAGGATCCTAGGCATGTAAAATATCCTTGGTTGGCCAGGTCGTCCTTGGCTAAGATTTTCATCCACTTAAGAGCTGTCAAATGACAGGCATCGTTTTTGTCCACTCTTCTTATAGTAACCGGTCGGGCCATTCTTGTGGGAATTGCAGCCCTTTGGAAGACATTGCCATCGAGCTGGACCAACAAGTAGATGTGTAATGTTGTTGGTTCAACGGGCCATTGAAAGTGGATGCCAATATGGCTCAAATCCGGTTGCGAATGACAAGGGCCGGGATCAGATTCAAACACGGGCTCTCTGGGGCAGAGGGCGAGCAGTAGTCCCCAATTCAGAGCCGCCGTTCGCACTTATCCTTTCGCGGCAAGATCACCGCCCAAACAGAGTGGCTAGCCAGGCCTCGAGTCATGAGACCGGGAACTTCTCGAAAGGGTTTCCATGCTTGAACCAGGCTTATGTTCGCCCTTGTTCCACTGCCGACTTCCGGTTCATCCTAGGTTGTATACCTCACGTCGGCTTTCAAAAGACACCCCGGGCTTTCCGGCGACGTCGTTTGAATGCTCATATCTTGCTACCAACCACGCAGCGAAGTGAGTACCTGTATGGATGCCTCAGGGTATCTCACATCTAGAGAGACCGTGAAACTGAAACAGAATGTGACTGCCGATATCAAGCTGGATGTCGGGAAAGTACACCCTCGTCGGCAATGAGGTTATGAGTCCGCGATTGTGCCTCGGCGACGGAGTGGATCGCGAGACCCATCGTGCTCAGTCTGGCGGTACCGAAAGGATTCTAAGGTGGTTGCGTGGTCAAACACATCTTTTCGAGCCCGTTGCGACATCACGCCAGTCTCGTCTTTCCGCTGAATGGAAAACCCTGCCGGCCACTTTATATTAATGCAAACATGAGTATCCGTAACCCTACTTTTTTGCCGTCTTCCCTTCCGCAACGCCGGATCAGGGCCGCGAGACAACAGATGCCTTCTGTCCCGATGGCTATAAGTGGCCCCGAGCCGTCTTGGATCTGTGTTGACCATGTCCGCCTCAGACAGCAATCATCTTTGCCCCAACATTGGCTCTGCAACCAAAATGTCGCAATGTTCGTCCCGGCCGGCGCGTCCGCCGGCAAATTATCCGCTATGTCAAAGACAGCCCTCTACCGTAGATGGTTTTGAACAGGCCGACATCTCGTTAGACGCCCGAAGAACCGACCGTCGATGTCTCACCAGTAGCTCGCCGACTACGGATACTCCGTTCACCATCCCGAACATGCAACAGCTCACGTTGCCGTCTGAAACATTTGGAATCGCTGATCTATCGGCACAATACGTTGGAGATCCTACAACCGGGCACTCGAGGCAAGTTACATGGGCCTACCTCACTTCTGCCCGATGACTGACGGGAAACCAGCTACCTGGCGGATCTCGAGGTACCTGATGCACAGCCAGGTTTTTTGCCCGTGTAAGAAATAACTGCAAGAGAGATAGGAAAATACTTATTGACGACAGGGACGATTTCATGGACCGGTTGAGCGCAGTCAGTGGCCAACTAGAACAAGTCATAAAAACAGCAGGACGAGAAATGAGCCACCAGAGGGAGCGGTGAGTCGCCTTGGCTAAGGACGCTTCCAGGATACGTTCTTACTTTGGTAGACTTATACGTCTCGAGGCTCAAGTGAAAAAGATCATGGAGTCTATCAATAGTTCGCTAGGGGGGTCCTTGCCAGGCGGAGGGAGTGTTGGCAATGGGAACAAATGATTGCAGGAGCGCTCGGAAGGATGTCAGAGTAGTTCGTCTCCTCTTTGTCACGCTCTCCGGTATGGTTCCTGAACTCATGTCTCTGATGGCCATCTCTGAGGCGGATGTCGATGAAGATCGCCAGCCCTACTGTATGTGGCATGCTCATCCAGCAGGCAGCAGTTGGCACAGCATGGCCCGAGCTAGCAGCCCATAAACACAAGGCGTATCCTGTACGGCTCGAACTCAGCTTACTCCGATCCTCGTCACTTGGCGTCAAACCAGCAAAGATCCAAACGTTATCCCGATCATCCAGTCTGGGAGGAATATCCAGTTTAGTCTTGTTGACGATCGTCACGTGTTCTTGGATAAAGACTGCTTCTGATGGAAGCATGCTTCAGAGGCCTATGGAGTGAATGTTGATATGTGAAGTGACTCAAGAGTGATCGTGGTGTACATACGCTTGCTAACACTTCAGCTAGCCTGATGGACTTTGTCTTAAGAATGGGTTTATATATGTCCACAGCCACTATTCTTCTTGCAATGCTGTGCTCGTGCATGCCGTGCGGCCACACTGGCATTGATTTTTGTGGTTAACATCAACGGACACGCCGTCAACGGTATTCATCATCTAGCAGCGGTAGCAGCTGCCCTAGAGCATCGTTTTGATAGGAACCCAGTTCATCACACACGTAGTGACCTTGTCACGCTATACGTGTACCACACAATCGGCAAGGCCGTGGCAGGCTTCGATGGACATCGCTTATGTACGTCACATCCACAAACTCCGAGATCAAGGAGGTGCAGGTAAGTGAAATTAATGTTGCTTCATTTATGCTCAACGTCAAAAAACCCAGTGCTGCTATTTTCCTAAGAGAAATGCGTTACGGAAACAGAAAGCCGACGCAAGAACCCGGCCCCTCGAACCTTAATCTCAGGCTGGTCGTATCGCCTTTCGGCGGCTCCTAGGTGTGTGAACGCCTTCCTTTTCTTCCATCGCCCGGGAAAGCTATATCGACCTGGCAATGGCGTAGCTATACCAGCTTACGCCTCTTGTTCGTCACCCCAGTCGCGTCCTCAACAAAAGACTCAGCCTCGTCCGGTCTAGTCATTGTCCCCGAGCGGCCGCCGACAGATCGCCAATAGTTTTCCACAAGTCTGCCGGCAGCTTTACGAATATTCCCTTCTGGCTCCCACGATGTATCAGGAGATCCCACCCAGGCGACCTGCAAGTAGACGTTGCCATCGGGCTTTGTCTCGTGGGACACGACTTTGAAAACATGCCATAGCTCCTTGTCCACCATTGCACTTGCCCGCCCGCCCCACAGACTGTCCCAGTAAGCGAACAAGGCCAGCGGCGCATCAATCTGGAGATCGGTCTCTGGCTCCCAGGTCTCTTCGCCTCCCTCCCAACGGACTCTGAGCTTGAAAAGAGTGGGAGAGGTGGAGTCACGACGATGCCCACGTATCTCCTCAATAACGAAGTAATCGGTCTGCAAGTCAGCTGTGACAGCTGTTGCTACATTTCCAAGAGCGAGTCCACACATCGCACCGGGAGTAACCGTGGCTTTTGTGATACTCTCCTCGGTCTCGTTAGCGACTGTCAACAAATTAGCATCGATATGACGTGCATTAAACAACGTATCATACCTGGCAGTACATCCTCCCGACGATGATGGTAGCTTCAGACTCAGGGGTAGGGCAATTGAATTCCTCTGAACAGTTCATCTCGGCTATCGGAGCGTTGGACGTAGTTGTCAACACATTGAGTTTTTGGGCATATGGGCATGGCTTACCCAGGCCGGAAAGGAGATGAGTGATTTGCATTGTAGGGGAGAATCTGTGTTTCGTGCGTGAGAGTATGGGAAGCGTCATATACAGGGCGTTGGATGCAAACGACAGAAGTAGGCGGCTAGCGATGCTATTTATCGTTTTGAGCAGCTGTCCAACTAGGCCTTCTGCTAACAGGGATCTGGCGCATCCCCAAAAATGGGCTGCTTTTTGGAGCGAAGCTCGGCGTTTGGTGTGGGGGAAGGGGCACGGCCCAATCAGGAACATCGGTTCATTCTCGCGACGGAATTGGTCGTCTTGTGACACTGATTTCCTGCTGAACATAGAATAGCAAAGACACTCATGGCTATGGTGTCAATATCCCGTCTCGCCGCCGCAAAGTGAGCATGGATTGAACACGCGATTCAGTGGCGCAGCCTCCGTGTGTGTCAATTGGCTGAGCTCCGAAGCTCGGCGCCGGTTCTCATCGGCGCCCGGGCTGGTATCTCGGTCAAATGTGGGGCCATCCGTTCCAAGCAGGACCAGTAGGCTTTCCTGATCATGACCAGTTGGCGCACCCCAATTGACCCGACTCTGCCGCAGGGCTTCCTTATCCCCGATACAAGATGTTTGACTTGCGTCGTGACTTTCATTCTTGCATGCGACATTCAGCGCAGTGAATCCCTTGTTGCTGGTATATATATATGACGATTGCCGGACTCATGTCGTTGACAGATCTGACCTTCAGCTGGTTGGTTGTCGCGGAATGTAGAACATGATATGCCGGAGGCTATTGCCTGATAACCATCGTATTTCATGGTTGAGCAAGAGCCTCATCTCCGGTGTCTTCATTGTCGCCGAAGGGAGACCATGTCCTAGACATTGTTGGAGTTCATATGATGGCGAACATGATGCTAGCCGGCAGTACTTTCCGACTACTCAAAGCGCTGTTTGTGAAACATCCTCAGATATGCGACGTTGAACCGCCAGATCTGGATTGATGGATTGCAAACACTCAAACACCCCATCTGTCCATGCTGCAGGACCGGTGGGGTTCAGAAACTCGAAGCTCGTGGGCTTGAACTTGATCTCCCGGCCCCCTTACTGGCGCGCTAGATCGTTCGCGGATACAACTACGCGAGCTGCCATCTTACGAAGCATGGGATGTCCAGGTGCTGAGGCAATCGTCCACTGGGCAAATGTAACGGACGACGTAAGACTTCCCATGGCCTACCATCACGCTGGTCATACTCGGTGCCTATGACCAGGCGGGTGTTGTCTCGCAGATGGGATGGAGTCCATGAGTCAATGGGTTTGAGGGAGATAGTGTTGGTCTCAGTGTAGGCCCCACCTTCGGCTTCGAGCAGAAGATATCGGAGGAAATCAGATCTCAAATCGACGTTGTGTGGGTTGTCGTACACGCGGAAAATGTCGGAGGTATTCCCGAAGCGCCATTTGAGGAACCCGTAGCCTCTCTTGCTGTCTACTAGCGTACAATGATATCTCAGTTCACGTTCTACCGTGGGCCTTCCTTTCAGGCACTAAAGAGTCACCGCGCAGTTTTGTGTGGAGAGAGGAAGTTAACGTACTCTATGTAACCTTTATTGAGTGCCAGCCACGTGCGCGTGTGCTCTAACTCTTTTGTGTATATAGTCCTACTCACCTCTGGATTTGAGCGGCATGATCTGCCAGATACGAGAGGGTATGAGATGCTCTGGTTGCATCGGATGCCACCCAAACTACGCACGCTTAGGAGACCACGAGCTCATCGATCGACTGAGTATCTTACAGGAGCTTGCACCCAAGCAGGCGCCGTCAAACCTGTCGCTTGGTCATCATGCGGTCGGGTGATGGTGGTGAAGAAGATGACAGTAATGAAGATGGTTAGTTGTGAGCATACCGCGACCAGCATCGGACTCTGGTTTTGAAGTTTTGGGATTGGATCTGTCGCAGCTGTTTATGAATCTGCCTGTTGGACAGAAACGTTACAAACGTAGAACCCCTGCCACAACCAGAAATGGCTGTGTTGCAAGAGCTTGGGATCAGGAACCGGACATCCACTTCGGTCGCGACGCCAACGAGCCGCGTGGAACATATTCAAGGAATCGGATACTGTGCTGTTTGCGGCTGTACAGTGTGCAACCGGGTATGGAATCGGCTCCCGCTTTTTCAATATTGGGATAGAATTCATCACCGTGGCTTGTGGGTCCTCTCGCTAACTGGGTGTATGGCGATACACAGAACCGTTTGCTACGTGGTTGACAAAACAACTACAGAAAGCAACAATTGGCTCCTGGCATAATCCAACTCAGAAAGCAGGGCGGTTCCTTGGTGGTTTCTGGTTTTCCCAGAGAACCGGTGTCAGCCTCTAGTGAGTACAGTACTGTACTGCATACTGACCTTCATGTACGATGTCAGAAAATGCAGCCATAACTGGCTGCGCCAAAAGGAACTCTAGATTATGAACCAGAAACTGATTTCGGCCGGAAGTGTACCTTCCTATCCCAATTGTGCGTTGTGTGCGTCTGTTTTCGGAGCTTTATGGGTCGTGAGCTGGTACCTACTCGCTCGCCCTTGTCATCAAGCACCTTGGCTTCATGGCTCGTCTGGGAGAGGATCAATCACTGCAGCCACGTGAACTTCAAGGAGCACATTAGAACATTTCTGCACGTTCAAACATGGCCAGTACAGTACTTCCTACAAGAAAAGCCACATTCTCTTCGAACTGCAACGCCAACCCATCTTTCACTACCCGTCTTTCAAGTCACAATTACGTTTCACTTTCTGGATACACCGACCACCCGTTCACGGATCCAAACAGCATCCACCATGGAAAGACAATCAGTCGACAAAAGCAGCAGCGATGATGACGCATCCATTACCGAGTGGCAAGTGCAACGTATCCAAAGACATAGCGTTGTTCGTGATGCAATCTACTACCACGTGGTTTGGAAACCAACCTGGGAACCCGAAGATAAACTTCAACACATGCTACCCGAAGTCATTGCTTGGAACACTTGCCACGGCTATCCTGAATCCAGAAGAAGACCGTCGAATCAGTTTGACCCCACTCTGGAGCATTGGTCGGGAAGGGTCATCGGGAGAAAAAAGGTGGACGGCCTGGCTTACTACAAGATCCAGTGGGAAACGACCATGGAGCCGGAAGCCAATCTGGAGAATGCAAAAAGCCTCGTGAGGGAATATTGGGATACATTCTACAAAGCCTAGCCAAGTCTGAAGGATGTGTAGTGGCTCGAACCGTTGTGAAGGTAGTAATCGATCACTTCCATGTCGAAGCATGCATAGATGGGACGTTCGCTTTTGACCGCAAAAAACCGTAAGGGAACTCCCATGGCTGTACAGTATTCAAAGATGATGCTTTGATTCGATCTTGAACTGATATGGACACAGCAGGTTCTTACCGTCCGAGATGGTTGAAGTCATTCGGCTGAATCGGACAAGCCTATGAGTGAGTCTTACCCATAGACAGGTGCAGCTGTGAGCTCAAACCGCGCCCTTTTTCGGCACACTCACCAGATCTCTGGCCACCTTCCACAAAATGCCACGACTAGCGCGATTCGATTGCTCAGGGCACTTTGTGTGTATTCTTTGATGCACTTGTGTTCGTTTTTTGGTCCGTCTTGCGATGACCTGTCGCTGTTCTGAATTGCCAAGTTCTTGTTAATTATCACCAAAACCTATGGGACTATCGAGAGGAACTATGGGTGTTTCAAGGTTCTCCAGTCACGTATGACGCACCCGTTTCGAAGCAGCATCTTCCTCTTCCATACGCCTCTTCATCGGGCTTTTGCTCTCGGTCTGTGGCGACTCCCTCGCCTCAGCAGCCCGTCCGGTCGTGTCCTCTGCTGCGGTCATTGCCAACGCCAGCAGCGGAGCGAAAACGTCGTCCCTAATGCTTGCGTTCCCATCGTCGGATGCCTGACCATACGTCTCCTTCAGGGCATCCCCGAACGTTTCGTCCACAAGGCCTGCCTGCAAGTCTACAACGGAGTTGGGTGTCTCCGAGCCTTGTAGCGACATTGAAAACGCCGCCGGCGACACGGTACCGCACGACAGCTCCATGGGAGACATCTCGATAGGAAACATCTCGAGCTCCAAGCGTCTGATACGCTCGTCTTGCGCGTGAATGGTCTGACATTGCGCTTCGATGCGTGCCTTGTCTTGTTGGTTCTCTCGGTAAAGTTGCTGAAGCTGGGCATCTTTCGAGGCGGCATACTCGCGCCAGCGTGAGATGCATATAGTCATCTCGTGTATGATGATTGCGACGAGCCTTGCAGTGAGATTGTCGGCTCTGGCGTTAGGTGTAAGCTGAGGCACGTCCATTTTGATGCAAGTTGGTTTTCAAAGCTCAAATCGATTATCTGGTGTCCTAGACACTGCGTCCTTTTCAAGGAAAGCAATATCATTGGAGCATGTTCACGCGAGCACAAAGCTGATGGTGAGAAGTCGTTGTCATTGCGTAGCCAGAATAAGCTGCGCGTTTTGAAAGACGGTTTCACCGCTAACTAGCCCCGCTCACAGCAGTCCGCCTACGTAGGTGTATTCCGGCAATAGATGGCCTCAAACAATCGAGAGTCACTACTGCACTCCAGAAGAGCACATATGTGGTTTTGCGTTTTCTCCTCATTTGTCCTACTTCTTTGGCAGGCGGAGGTCTTGAGGAAGCAGAGCGTTGAAATGGGGTCAAGTCATCGTAATCCATCCTGTCGCAACGACGCGATGCTTGTGCCGCGGCTTAGCCATTCCCGACTTTAGGTTGTTTTCCTTCAGACTATACACAGCAAGTAAAAAGCTGCCGCTTATCCTCGATGTGGTGAAAGTGCACAGCACGCGTACGTACAGACGTATCAATGGATGACTCCAAGCCACATTTGGATACAGCTACAAACTGCTCAACGAGTGAACTCACAACTCGATATTTTCCGCGTTACAGTACAGAAAGGTACAGTGCATACAGCGAAGGGAAGACAGCAAGAAATCAAACTGCCTGCTTCCATTCAGCCACGGTTAAACATACAGCCAGCCAGTCATATGCAGGTAGGGTGCTCTATAAGGCACCCCGGTGAGTTGGTTGTGATACTACATCACTTGATTTGGAAGGTGTCACGGGGAGCCATCGTCACTTGGTCACATCTTGCCTCGGAAATGCTTCTTCCACCAAGCGTATCGACTTCTTCCTCATCACTTGCTTCATCCAAGCATGCCATTCCTTGTAGGTGTCTTCCCAGTTGTTGGACTTGAGCCTGAGGGTGTGGATTGCCTAAAACCATGCATCTTCCGAGAAAGCCTGCTGCAGCCCATAGCCCGTCACAGCCAAAGGATAGAAAACGACCAATCGCCTTCCGAGAAGTACCTTGCAACTGTCATGCAACTCGTCATAGTTTTTGCGCTCCATCCTCGTTGTGACAACAGTAGTGATCATTGGCTCATTCATGATCAAACCACTCTCGTTCTGGTATCACTCCAGTCTGCCTGACCCGTGTGGCTGTCAAGAGAAGAGTCTGCTATGACTTGATAGTATAAATTCACGGTTGGACACACAGGCTATCACCTCTGAGTTTGTCTCTCTTGCCGTCTTCTTTCAAAACCACGCAGCCCATTGTCCTTTTACCAGCGCACTTCTCTCATTCTACTCGTGCTAACTATATCACTCCCACAAGGTTGACATACTGCAATGACCGGCCTCCGCTACAAGAACTCGACGACTGCTCCTTGGGTCGATCGGGTCACAGCAACCGTTGGAGTGGTCGCCTCCTGGTTGAAGACTTTACGTGCGTCGAGACCATTGTTCTGTCAGATCGAAAGCATTCTGATCTTTACCACAGTTACCCCACTCAAGAAAGTCACAAAAGGCTTCAAGGCTGCTAATAACAGCCCCAAAGTAAGTGGTAACACTTTACCTTTTGCCATCGGTTCAGGTTTGACAAAGGTCAGGATGTCCCTCCGCAGGAACCCCCCTGGTGGGAACTCAATGGTCCGGCGCCTCCAGGGCTTACCCCTCATGGTACACGTCAGAACTTTCGCTGAAGGAAATATGTCTTCTGTGGCATCCTTGACTAGGACGTCGACTCCTTGTTGTATACAAACTTAACGTATCAGTTATCACGTCCAGTATACGACTGGCAGCGAACATGGAAGACAGTTGATTCGCTTCTCGCGTGGCTTGGCGGCTCGTCACTTATCGATACATGCTAAGACTTCCAAAGACCTTCGATCATTGCTTCTCCCTCAACTTTTCTCACCATTGTACGAGCACCATCGGGATACAGGGTGACGCCGGTGGACTGCGAGTTCTGCGGGGAGACGTGCGTAGAAACCTGGCCATTTCTATGGCTGCGGCTGTCTCATGCCAGTGTCCTTTCGGGGAATGTCAATTTGAGGAGAGGAAAGCCGCGGAAGGTAAACGAAGTGAGTCTGTAAGATATTTGACGCATACTTGGCGCAAAGGCTGTATGGAAGAAAAAGCGTTACAGAGGGGTGAGGGGAATGAAAGGTTGGTTGACCACAACCCGTCTCAAACCCCTTGATCGTCGGATTCACTGCGGGACTCATCGAGATCTCACAACGTCACATGTGAAGAGTAGACGGTAGACATTAAAAAGTGCCCATTACGGCGAACTCAAGCTTCCCACGCCTTCCAGACCAGACCGCGAAACCGAAACCCAACCCTGGCTACCAGGATACGACAAAACTTGCCCAGTCATCTAGCGAACGACTACACAGATGTCTCCATTGCTGAACCCCACCTAGAAAGACAAGCGGCTCAATGTTCTTGTGCGGGATGTTCGCGCCAGTCCACCACGCAGTGCTGTCGCGAAAAAGAGTCGACTCGAAGGCATCCATTACAAGACTTTTCCACGAGCGGCAAGACTCTTCCGATGGCTCGATCGAACGCAGGCCGTCTTCGCGCATCCGCTCCAGGAGGCTTACCACCCAGTCAACCTGAAGCTCGATGAAGGGCGGTGCGTTGGTCTGCGTTGTCGGTCCTTGTGGTCCGTACAGCATGAATGCGTTTGGCATATTGGGAACCATCATGCCAAGATACGTGCTGATGCCGCTCTTCCAAGCGTCCCGTAGCCGGACGCCGTGCTTGTCGTGAATGTTCATGTCAAGCAGGCTACCCGTCAAAGAGTCGTAGCCGGTGGCCATGATGACGATGTCCATATCGTGGTGTGTGATGGCGTCCGTGGTCTTGGTAACAATCCCCTGCCTGTCGAAAGACTGAATCGGTGTCTTCTTGAGATCGATCAGTTTGACATTCGGTCGATCCAGCATCTCATAGTAGTCCATCTCAAGATTGACGCGTGTCGCTCCGAACCATTCGAACTGATCCAGAGGCGCGACGATGTCCCTCTTCTCGGGATCCGTCATCCGGCTTCTCGTTTTGCGGACCCAGAAGTCGTACAAGCATGCGTTGGCCGTCTTGTCGAACGCGATGTCGCGATAGTTCGACTTCGTGAGACCGAGGCCACCCCTATTCCACAGTCGCTCAAACAGGGCCGCCCGTTCTGCTTCAGTCGTGCAGCGTAGCAAATCCGTATTGTGATTGTAGGGCAGCGCCGAAGACGAGCCGAACTTGGCCTCGGTAAATATGGCGTCGTAGTAGTTTTTCATCTCTTCCGACTCTCGGTTCGACAGCTGTCTTTGGTGCATGGGGATCGCGATGCAGGGGTTCCGAACGAAGACTGTGAGTTGGCAGTCCACTTTAGCAAGCTCCTGTACGATCTGCAGACCGGACGCTCCCTGCCCGATGACGCCAATCTTCTTGCCCGTAAGCTGGAGATCGCTGGGCCATGCGGACGGATGGATGACGGGCCCACCGAACATGTCCTGGTTTGGAAAACGAGGCATGTACGGTTTGTTCATCGGGCCGCATGCGAAGATTGCGTACTTGGAGGTCGCGCACAGACCCTTTGTCGTGCGAAAATGCCAGCGTCTGCCCGCGGGGTCGTACTTGACCTCGTCCACTCGGGCGTCGAAAATCGTATCCTTGCGCAAGCCGAGAGTGGCATCGACGTGATGAAAATATCTGCGGATTTCTTCGTGCCCGGGAAACCGCTCGGTAAAGTGGAAGTCGGACCAGACTTCGGACAGGCTGAACTGGTAGGAGGGCGTGTCGGAATCGACCCTGGCTCCGGGATACCGATTGAAGTGCCAAACGCCCCCAAAGTCGTTTCCACGTTCAAGAATCTTGGCCGAGTACCCCGCCTGTCGAATCTTGAACAGTGAATAACAACCGCTGAAGCCTGCGCCGACAATGATGGCGTCTGTTTCAAGCGTGTCTGCCCTAGTTTTTTCCATTGCAATGAGGAAGCGAGAAATATGGGGTGGCCGATTGCTGTGGTCGCAGGTATCCGAAGCAGTGATAAAAGTTGCATGGGTGTGAACGAACAGTAGTAGGATCTGTAGATTAAATCTGCTTCACTTGACTTTTTTATTTCGTGCCTTTATATACGTGACTTGGTGTATGAACAGCCATGATGTCGTGTGTCACCAACGAAAGCGGCTTCTGGCTCTTTCGTACCGAGCATTCATGGCAAGGCATCCCGTGGGATGTCGCAAGAGAACGGCGGTGGACCCAAGTAGAAGCAGCGACATGCCATTTCGGACCATCACAGGGCTCGCAGCAAGTTGTTGTTGGCCGTATCCCGCCGCTGCGGCAGGAGCAGTCTCCGGCGCATCGGTTTCTGGCGCATCAGTTTCCGGCGCATCAGTTCACTTGCTGCCTCCCGTGCACAAACGTCAGTGCTCGAAGACCCCTACCAACCCAGGAATGATGGGATGCATGGTTGGGCGAAGCCTGGAAAGGGCCAGATCTCAAGCGTCGGAACTGGCGCTAAGAGGGCCTGTTTTCTCGGGTACTGGCGTCATGCCCCCCGATAGGCAAAGGTTGGGGCCAAAACAGCGCCAATCTCGGCGCAAGAGGGACGGACATTCTAGAACTCTTCGTAAAAGTGGAGACCCGGTATCTACTGCTGCGAATGCTAATACCGACAAGCAATCAGACACTCGCGAAATTTGGCGCTGCAGCTTTGTGAAGTGCGTGCAATGTCTCTATGGTAAAAATCGTCGGCACCTTGTCGGCCGGCGGATGGCTTGCCTGCCTCGCCGCAAAAATCACAATAGGCTTCCCTACCTACAACACACATCGATCCTTATTGATCAATTGCGCGAGACTGGCGTTCTTTGCATCAGGCGTTGTGCTTGGCCAAAAGCCGTGGTTTCGTCAAAGGCAAGCTCCGTAGGCGGTCAGCAGTTTGACTGCTTCTTCGCTGTTGTTCCGATAGGCAAAGAACAGCGGACGCTGTCCCCACTCCCCTGGGATGTTTGGGCCAGCCCCGTGCTGAAGCAGAAGCTCGGCGCAGGCGAGGTTGTTGTATAGAATTGCAACCCCAAGGGGCGTGTGCATGAACGGTTCCGCCGGGGCTCCGTCGGTCATGCAATACCCGTCATTTTGCGAATCGATCATGGATAGACAACAGGACTTCACTGACGACCCGAAACCGTCTGGCCCAATGTCGAAGAGCCGCTGGAGGATGTCGTAACCCTCGGTTTCCGCAGACAAGTTCGGCAACCCAAAATCGCCTGCCAGGGTATGCAGGATCGTGTCTCCGATAGAGTCTCGTAGAAATAGGTTCGTAGAACTCGTGAGGGCATGCTGTAACGCTTGCGTCTTCCGCCCACAATCGAGCTGATGCTGGTGCCAAGCATCCGTTGACACCTCCCGTCTGAACAAGCGCTCTGGCGTACGCACTAGAACATGGAAGATGAAATCGTTCTGCTAGGTATGTCAGAGTACATCCAGTGATGGGTCCTTGCAAGTGGTACCAAATCTGTCCTATCGGCTTCTTGTTGTTCTTGATACCCATGCCAATCTCCCGATGAGGCAAGTGTCAAGTCGGTAGTCTCACTGCTGCCGTCGAGGGCTCTCCAAGCCGAGGGAGACTCGGATGGATCTGGATATTCGTATTCCAGGTAAGAGAGCTCGTCCGTTGGCACATCCCGTGTTGGTGTGACACCCCGCTCGGCGAGACTGTTGCCGCTGGAAGATGGCGTGTTCACGCCGGACGACCATGAATCAGAAGAGACAGTCGTCTCTTCAAAGTCCAAAGAATACGGATTGGAATCGATCAGCAAGTCCAATGAGTGTTGGTCCAGATGCTCCATTGCGTTAGGCGAAGCTGTCGTCCAGCTACGGGCGAAACGAATAGTCTTGACAAGACAACCTGTCAATGAAGTACGTTCCTGATGCTGGAGCAGAGCGAGAGAGCGTTTCATCATGACAGCATGATGTTTAAAAGTGTGTCCGTCGTCGAAGCGTTTATTCAGAAAGCAGCAAATGGCTCTCATATCCAGGGAGTCTCTCCAAAAGGACCTCTCACCCCATCAACCACCATCGGAAAACGCCACAACGCAATTCGCGTCCGGCAACGGAATTTGCGCGCTATACTGTACAGGACCTATCCTAAACCGGCTATCTTGTGGACCCCAAAAGCTTGTTTTGGCCCTGTTTGGCACACCCAGTCAGACTGGCAACAGTGCAGCCATGCAGTGAGAAGGATCGAAGCCAAACTTCGGGTAGTGTTATAAGTACATCCGTTCCACATCAAAACCGTCATAGCAAAGTATACTTGGAAAAGACTCGAAACATTCTGAACCAGAAAATCAGTGACGACCTTTGACGCTGACATCACTATTTCGTGGTGTGTATTGAACATCGCTATTTACGAAACGCATGACCTGCGTGAAGATGCACGACTCTGCGCCGAAGAGTGAGTTTTGATCGCAGCCCAAGCCCTCGTCAGGTTCATGGCAATAACCCCCGAAGCCGAACTGGACCCATGCGACAGATCAGCCAGCCTGGAATCGCCGCCTTCCGCCCGAAACGAGAAAGGAAAACCTCCAGGGCTACGACTACATGGCCCACGGTACGTGTCTGGCGTTACAGTTTCCATAGAATGAGGGACTGACTGCTTGCCAGCCGTCAGAGCCTGAGGAAAAGTGGCCGTCGCAATGTCATTCAGTGTGAATCAATCACACCCGGCGCTACGCTCGGCTGGGTGACGAATGGTAGACTTGTCATGGAATTCGTCAATGGTAGGATGGCGTACTATTTTGTGGCCGACGATGGTCGTATGATAGGTGTCTATCCTGGCGTTTGGAGTTGTCCACCTGTGTTTCAGTGGTCGCCGAATTGAAGGTCCGCGAGCCATCGATGTAGACCGTGATTACTACAGTACAAAGCTGTTATGATGTCACTCATGCTGTCACTCATGCTGCCACTCATGTCAAAAGCATCATCACGTCTGGCTGTTTAAGCGGCATGTCATAGATAAAGAAGAACAAGGCTATACTGTAGACAAAATACGAAAGCCGATGCTGTCCGCCTTCGAATCGTCACCCGCTTAGCACAATTTTGACTAGTGCACAAGTTACACGGATGCATGGTAGACTATATCAGCTCCCTGGTGGCCCCCGTTTTGTCGACTGACACTATGCATCCGTGATAGCGATGAAGCTGATCGAAAGAACGGCCGAGAGCTTTCGCGGTGTTTCACTCGCTCCGCCAATCCCGCGTCTACTCTGACCTTCGAAAGATTGACCCAGATCCCCTCGTCACCTCCAAGTTTCTAAGGCATACTGTTAGGCCTGACGCCGACGACGTAGCCACTGGGGAAAACTTGCTCTCCGGGCGAAACGGCGACCTCGGATCGTTTCTGACGCTGCTAGCCACAAAGCTGTTCGCTTCTTCCAGCCTGAGTTGGAACGCAGCGGTGCTGTGCAGGTTCCGTGGTTGTGCTGCTGAGGAAAAATGGTTTGTCGCACCAGGGGAGAACAAAAGGTCCTCGTAAACGTCAGCCATTGTTCGCCCGAAGTGGAAAGCAAGTGGCTCTTGCGGAAATAATGGTGTCATTTTTGATGTTGCAAGCTCACGATGGCGAAGGGGTCAATATCTCACGACATAAGGGTCGTATATAACAGCATGCCAAAATGAGCCACATCTGGCAGCGCTCTCATCGCCTTCAAATTTTCGAGACAAACGGAAACGTGCTTTTGTGCACCACGAATACAGTCGTAGGTTCAGAGCCATTTTCGGCTTTGGGAAATGAAATACCATATATAACAGGTGAGTTGAAGGATTACTTTCCAGCCTCACTTGTGTGTTGAACCAAATCGGATTCCGTTGCAATGGAGATCTGGGCGGTTGCCAATGTGTACACTGCTGCTGCTCCAAGAGTCAGTACCTCCCAACCGCCGTCAGAAACAGTAGCTGAGCTTCCTCGAATATGCACGTGGGCCACCGAGGGCGATACGTCCACCACGACGGCAGCACATACAACCGCACTACCCAACACCTTGGTATCAAGCCATCGGTTCTGGAATGCTAGTTTCGACCACGAAACATCAAACGCTAGCGCAATTACCAGTTTTACGACGATGACGACGTCGACGATGACGACGTCGACGACGACGACATCTGGTGGCAACGTTGAACCCTCTTGGATATACCACAAACCAACAGTGCACACCACCGCGACTATCCCCGTCAGCGCAACCGCTTCGCATGGCGCCAGCTGTAGTCACTTTGCAATCTTTGTTGCTTTCTTTCTGAGCATCTCGCTTTGGGACCGTCTTCATTAGACCAACCTTGCTCCTCCTGGTGGCCGGGACACGACGATCGGGCGATGCGGGGCGGCGCTGATGAGAAATGAAAGCACGGGTGAGACCTGGTTTACGTCCACTGCTGGATTTTCTATTTAGAGAAAGTGGTCGACGTTGTTTAATGGAGCACGTATCATGACTTTGCCGCAACAAAGGACTTGGAACTCTTGCTTTGAGGGCCCAACAGGATATCTGTGTCATATCTGTTTTGTATGGAATCTATGTCAGAAAAAGATGACGCTTTCAAGATTCGACTTTCCAAAGCCTCACTTGCTTCTTTGCTAGCTTCTCTTAATCACTCAGATAGGCTCCTTCAATTATGAAAAGATACCACAACGGTAACACAACAAGCCACACGCGGATAGGAGACAATGCACCACGCCAACCAAACATACAGACGAACCAACCAGATAACACATGTCAAAGGTAGTTCACAAAGCGGTCCCCAGAGACGTTACCAGCCTATTTGCACGTGTGATGAAGAATTGAATGATTGATGATTACAATTTCCTAGAAAGAATCGCTACCGACATTTTGATCGAAAGTTCCCTCACTCTAGCAACTTGATTTACCTGCGGATGGTCCACTGATATCGGTATTGACGTTCTCTTTATTTCTGTGCTTTTGCACCTTTGCCTATCTTATACTGCATGGTGTTAGACCAGACAAGTTGTAAGGCTTTTGACAGGACTAACCTTGTCTTCTGTTATCTAGGCTTTGGACGGGGTGGCGGCTTTGGAACGCCAGTGGTATCATATGCTCCGCGTCCTTCGTCTTTGTTCTCGATATCAATGCCGGCGATAGACATGTTTCTTACTGGGTGATGCTCCGTTCCGCTGTTGGTGTTGATGATCGTTCTGCGAGGCCTCACGTCGATCGGTTCGTGGGCTTCATATATGTGTTCCTTTTCACTAGTTATTCCACGCACACATAATAATTTACAAGGGTACCTATGTGGAATCGACTGAATCCCTGTGACAAGAGTTGACAATCCCGGTACCAAACGCCCCCCTGCAAACTCCGGACCATTCACCCCATACATTAGATGGACCAGCTTGCACAGCGTTTCGACTGGCAAGTGTGATCTTCTGGAATAGGTTCAAGTGGTCTTCCTGTACTTCGGAGCGCTGAAGAGCTCGTTTCCACAGCCACCATGTATGTCAAAGGCGTGATGATTTATTGGCGTCACAGTCGTCCAGCTTGCCACTTCAACTTGCTGGGTTTTCTCCCGACGAATCAACTTTGCCTCAGGTGTGGGTTGGCGAAAGCGGTTGACAGGTTTCTGGCCATGTAGCAAGGCCTGGACTAGGTTGAAATTGAGAGCAATCTTGGATCCCCACGACCGGCGGGCGCTGTTCTTAGTGACTTGGTTCTCAGGCAAAGCTCGTGCAACAAGCGCTGTGAACCAAGTCGCAAATCAGCACACTATCCATCTGCCCTCGTAAGGAACATTGGTGGAACCGGGTCTGGAACACACTGAGAGTGAATGTACGTTGCTGGCGCTGCACTACGGTATCGCGGGGGCAACAGGGGATTCGGCCAAAGCCGAGCAACGTCTTCGCTACCATCTTTATTCTCGTCGTTACTATCGTGTCATGGAAACTTGTTCACGTCGGTCTCCAGTCTCTGATAGAGAGAGGCAGGACGTCGAGGTCGCTAACGCCAGACCTGTAAACAGTCGCGCCCTAGATTATGTAAGACCTGAACCTCAGTTCTTGCTCAGGGGGTATGACGATCATCGGATGTACCGTAGATACAGGGCTGGTGCGCCCAACTGATGTTCCCTCTCTCCTTGAGCTGTCTCTTATCATTCTTTGGCATGAGTCAACAGCCTAGAGCCACGTGCTAGCGTGGTCTTATTGTGCCCTCCGAAATGCAAACCGTTTCAAGTATTCCGATAAGCCATCGTCTCCTACGCCGAGAGTCGTGCAGCTCTATCATAACAGAGTCTCCGATGGGCCTGTGTCGTTTCGGAGTTGTACTTCTCCATGTGCCTCGTGGACGAGCTTCCTCACCATCCCTTCGGCAATATCGAGCTCGAACTTGTGAATCCCTATTCATTATTGATCAGGTTAATTGGGCTCATCAGAGGGGTGACATAAGCGGGTTGATATAACGATGGAAATTTGGAAATGGTTGTTTGCAGGCGAATGGGAACTGCTTGCAATTCAGTCATCATCCGTAAGACCACTCGAAGCCTGTCCCATGGGCCAACACATCCGGAAGAATGCGATGGGGTCGCGTTCATCGCGTCGCCTTGCGTAAGCAGAAATGGTTCAGTGACAACCCGAGTAACGAGGCCAATCGAGTGGCCAGCCTCAACATGCAATAGGCCGGAGCAATTGTGGCTGAGATATCTCTACCAGCTTTTGGCATCCGCGCTTCGGTGCTGCATACCGTATCTTCGCTCCCGATGATCTGTTACAATGTAATTGAGTCCAATACCGGATTCTAGTTGTTTACTTAGAAATTTCTCCACCACAGCCACTTGTGGCTGTTCTTGCTGAAAAGGTACGCGAAATTCAGCATGCAAGACAAACGGCTGCGGTGAAGTGATTTCCAGAAGGCAGGAATCGGAAACCGAGTGAGAAGCCGCTTTCAGCCGTTTGGCTTGCGGTTGGCAGAGCAAAAATCGGCTCAACATCAACGAAGCGCTGCGACGTACGAGCTGCAAGGGAAACAAACCGGTGATGAGAGCTCAAACCGGCTCGCATCACGCCGTACCACAGGGCTCGTAATGGCTTTCGCCCGAGAGAAGTCATATTTGAGGGCGATGTAGTCACATCACGGCATGTAGTCTCGGCCGACACTGTGATGGATTAGATCACATTCGTATGTACAGTAGCTAGATTCTGTCAGAAATTCTCAAAGTCGCGAAGCCATGGCCCCTGTGGCGTCGGACGAGATCGTCTTCACATACGACAAAAAGGCGAAAGAGAAGGTCCGAAAATGCGGGGGAAGCGCGAAACGCAAAGCCGTGCAGCTGGGCCTGGGGGCCCAGGTTTTTTCGGCCGTCGTCCATTTCAATCCAACCTATGGAAAATTAGACGGGGCTGTCTACGTCCCGCAAGGCCAAAGTATTCCTGACGTGAACCGGTTTGTAAGTCTTGGCAACAGAGAAGTCTTTTGGGGTTCGGACGGTTTGAACTGACGTAAGTCTGGACCAGCTAGCGGAACTCGCCAACGGCATGCAAGGAATTGGAGGCCAACGTCGGGTCACACGCCGTCGACGGGGCGAGACCACCCCCAAGCCCAGTCAAACTACGGTGGAGGCAGGCGACAACAAAGTGGGGCAGCTTACAGACAGTGCAACAGAAGAGAGCGTTGCCAGCGCAGCCGAAGCCGCAGAAGCGAATGAAGTCGTGACTGAAGACTCGGATGCTCCTCATGAGATCGAGGCCAATGACAATGGTGTCGCTGATATTTGCGGCATCGCGTCGGACACCCAACAAGGCGACGCCCGTTTGGAAGAAGATCACACGAACCCAGCACAACATGAGATACCCACAGAAACAGCGCCGTTCAGCGAAAACCGCGACGACATGACGGAGGACATCGCCGTGGTCGACACCGACACGGCGGCTCAGACTAACGCGGGCAAGGAGGACTCCTTCATCGGGTTCCTTGAGGTTGGCATGCATGATCTGTTTGAGATGGAAGCCGAGACGACCAGTCGCTTTGATCCCTCTGGACCAGTCGACGACAGCCGGCAGGAAGAACAGCCAAACACCACCATGCCTGATTGGGAAAGTGGGGAGGTGGAGAAGACGAGAGGCGACGCGGTGATGGAAAATACAGCGGAAAGCAACGAGGAAGCCCCTGGCCGAGAGACGAAAACCCAGAAGACGCCAACTGCTGCTGTTGCGCCCGTTTTTCGGATTGCAAAGAACACCAAAAAGATTCACCGCTTCTTTTGGCAAGTGTCCAAGCAGATTCGACTTGCAAGACGGCAGGGAGAGTTTGAGATCGGGCATGTCCGCCAAATCCGGCTAGGTGTCAAAGCAGTCAGGGAAGTCCGAGCAACGGTTCAGAGTCGAGGAAACCGAAATGCGAGGCCGGCTTGTGGTGGCAGAAACCCACCGCGACTATGAGTTGGTAGGAAAACAAGTAGCCACTAAGCAAAGAGGAGCAGTCCATATATACAGCAACCGCCTTCGCTGGTCCAACGTTGACTTGGTGTCAGAGCGAGAGGATGTTGACATTCTCAACTGACTTAATTGAGCAACGACTACAAGGGGACGACGAGGGTGACAGCGGCAAGCGACAGAGAATGTTTCAAATCTTCCAGCAAGTACGTACACCTGCGACCATGGCTTACCAGACATGGTCGCCAGTGTTAATTACCGCCGCGTCAAATGCGGACTTCGTAATTACCTTGAGACACCCGCGACAGCATGCCCATGCGTGCCGCGTGCCGCGGACAGCGAACATGGCCGCCACGGAGGCTCTCCCGAGGGCCAGGACGGGGCTCATAACTTCGCCCGAGTCCGTTGACAAAGGACCGGACATTCAACACATGGGAAGTTGATACCGCTGCGGCGACCTGGGGGCGCCGCTAATTATGGATCATCGCCACACATCTTCGCCGTTCATGCCACGGTGAGGCCAGGGTGGCGGACCATGGTCAGCTGAAGTGACGGCCTGGAGGGCGTGGTCGATGGACGTGATGTTGTTCAACCCATCCTGTTGGCTGTGAGAGCGCCGCTAGGTGTTCTGTATACTGAGCGTTTTCCGACACCACGTGCGAAACTCATTGCTCCCATGCGTTGGCCAGTGCCAAGCCAGCGCGAACCACTGATGCATGATTGCAACCTTAATCTCTCGAGTGCTCATTAGGAGGCGATTGGCAGACAGGCTCCGCGGAACCTGACTTCACGGCAGAAGTGGCCATTTGGGCAAGTTTTTGAGATATAACGCGAAGTCACCGGCTACTTCGTGACCGCCAATCGGAGCGTGAGTGTTACTCCTGGCGAGTGCAACTTGTAAACTTCTAAGGCATCGGTATCCCGAGCTCTAGGCCGGCAACATTGGCAGTGAGCGGTGAGCCTTCCTCGTCTCCGAGTCTTGCATGGCATTCCATAACCCAGTTCGTTGTCTCGGCGAAGATACGATCGGCTCTTTGGCTGTGTTCGAGCTACAGCATCTGCAGTGGCGATTCGCCTGGTTAACATTCATCGCGCATTATTGGGAAATCCTTCGTGGCCGAACCAGGCGCACGCCTGCCGGCCGTTTGTATTGAGAGTACATTCAATTTATGTGGATTGATGTAAACCCATCTGGGAAAACATCGGACAGGAAGCGAGCTGGGCACACGCCGCATGTGCCGGGTGATTCGTTCCCGGACCGCACACACACACACACAGAGACACACAGAAATTTTTGATTACGCCCAGCGACGATGTCGGAAGGGCAATTTAAGCTGATTACAAGTGATGTCTCCTTTTCCTGCTTACTCCACCTTATCTGCCTTCTCGTTGCGGATTTCCGTGCTTTAGTTGTCGATGTGAGGCAGGCGCTCCCACCTCGTGTAGGCGCAAGTTGGGTTCCTCTAGTCTGTTCTCTGATGTTTCTTTGGAGGTCTGCTCCCTGCTTGCCCCTGGCTTGGAACATCCATTTTTGACCCACATATCCAAATCTTGAGAAAGAGCAGCTACATTTGGCTGTACGTAAAAGCGGCCCCATCTACAGGCCACAGATATTGTCGTACATATTATCTTGAAGCGGCCAAAGAGCAAGAAATGGACGAGCACCATGATGGTGGATTATCAACAGTACAAAGCAGTAGTTAAATAAGGTTGCGCAATCGGCGCATACGTGTAGTCATGAGGTTCATCATCTTTCCTCAGATGCTCCTTATCTTAGGGTGCACATTCTAAATTTCAAACTAAACCGGCAACCTTCCGAGTAATGACTTCCCCAATAGAGACCAAGAACCACGTCTCATCCCATGGCAAGTGCTCCACTATGAGTGTTTCCAGTCCGTCTGATTGCTAACTCGACGCAGAGATTGCAGAGAGTGACCGTCTGAAGAGTCTGTACCCAACCATCATCCTCGCATCTGCCGTTTCTGGCAGCGCTACCATGATTATGTTGCTTGGTAGATCGGAAACAACCGCCTCGGTTTTGAACAATGTCTCAACATGCCTCCTCGTCAGCTCAGTCATCACGGCAGTCTTTACAGCAATGATCACAATCATGCTTTCGTTCGAGTTCCAGAGCAGCCACAAGCCCACCCGTATGCGTCGAGCAATGGCATGGGTGCCGATCTTCTTTCTCGACTTTATGTTATTCGAGTTGGTTATTGGCCTAGTTTTTTGGTTTACAGCCGGACATGCCTGGCAGTATGCTGCTCTTCTCGGCCTAGTATCCGGATCACTTTTCATGGTAACGGCAGCTGTAGCTGTGTGGATGACGGTAAAGGCCAGCCCGTTGGGTTGCCTGGGGTAACGATTGTAGACAGAGTCTGAGGTTTGACTCTGTCAATTGTTCGATCAGGGACCTCAACTACCTATCGAACCATCTGATAAAGGACAGCATGCAGCATTGGCCAGAATTGTATTATGCAGTACTACAGACCCCACTAAGAAGCAGATAAGACCTTCTCGTTGAAATTTTCCGCCAGTGCATTTTGATGCCTAACCGCAGTGGATATAGTAGACCGAAAACGCGAAATTTGTCGTCGTTGGTGGGCGGCCATGCTGAGGCATCAGCGCGCCCTGTGAACTCATCAGAAACTTATAGCACCTGCTCTTTCCACTCGCTTACTACTCCTTCTCTGCAAGCCCTACTTTGGTCTGGTTCCTCACAGCATTTTGATTATAGACAATGTGAACAAAGTATTCTCCCCGAGACAGTGTCGGTGGCGTGGCGGCCAGTGGCTTGCAATTTATCAACTGCCGTGTCGGTGGCGAGGAAAACTACGAAGATCTTCCATCGCAAGATCAAGCAATGCAGTTTTCACGACTTTAGCCTATATGCGGCTTTTCATACCTCTCAGCAGGACGCTTTCAGAATTGGAATTCCTCTCCGTATTGGCGCACCTGCAGAGAAGGAAGCGTTAAGCCGGACGAAGGCCAATTCCTTAAACGCCGATACTAGGGCTATAGCGGTACAAGCAGGAGCGGGTGAAGACATGCAGCACATAAGCAGTAGATATTCCTTTATTAAGACTATGTCAGAGAACAAGAATACTCTACGCAGCTACTTGCAGAAAAGAAATCAAGGTTGGAAGCAACTATCAATATATGAATTAGGATACACGTATCGTCATAGGAGACTTGTGGCAAACGTCCTGTTTTCAAGCGTGCCTTTGCAGAAAGATTCCTGTGCAATAGCAAGTCGCCGCTCTAGATCGCATAATGTTGCCATGGTCCGAGCTTTCCACTCCTTCAATTCCTCCTCTTCGTCATCCAATATCTTCTGGATATGCCTACTCCGTTCCTCTCTTCGTTTCTTCATCAGTCTCCGATTATGATACTCGCTTGTTAAGAACTTTCTTCTTTTTATACGGCCTTCATGATTCTCCAACCGACTGGTAGGAGCCACAAGGCAACTTTTTCCTTTACCACATCTGTAAGGACACATCTTTGCGAGTTCTGGCCCAAGGGGTTGAAGACATTCGTTGTGAAATACGTGACCTTGGAACCAAGTAAGCCTGCAGAACCTTGGTGTCGAGTAACGGGATTAGACTTACCGCACGAAATGGCTTGTAGAGGCTTGTGTAGGCTATCTTCTTGGCAAATGGCGCAGGCCAACTCGTAGATCTTTCGGACCTGCTGACCTCCATGGCGCGAGTGGTTTTGTTTAGAACAGTACACTTCGACGGTCCCGTTGTATTCTCGGTAGTTGTTGCAGCATGTCGGACAAATGACCTGAGCATGTGTTTAGTCAAGCCTTGATTCCGGGCGTGGGGAACAAACGCATGAACAACCAGAAAGCAAGATATTCTCTTGGAGGGTTGCATAACACCAAGAGCAAAAGTATGAAAGCTCCTCGCCCTCGACCTCGATCTCGACCCCGACCTCGTCCTCGCTTTCGTTGGTAAGGTCAATGACAGTCATCTTCGAGTTCGGGTTAATGCTGTGAATGATAGAGAAAGAAGAGAAACGCATGAAGTTGTGTGGCGGGTTTTGGCTTTCTTATAGATCTGGAGATTCCCCGCCGCTTAGCACAACATCTATGCCGTTCCATCCCTACCGCTTAGCTCAGTGATTACGCCTATTAGGGACCAAACCGTCTTGGTTTGTACCCCGTTAGTCCTGAGACGCGATCGGACGCATGCTCCAGGCCCTGTCGCCGTTGATGCACGATGAGCAAGCAGATGAGCGCGCTGCTGAACATCGTATCAAACGCCACTCCAAGGCTCTGCCCTGATACAATGTCTTTCATAGGCTAATAGATGCAAGCATGGTCGCTTATGGCAACATGGTACTACGTGGACAACTAGCCGTGCCGGGTTGTCATGAAGGCGGCCTCCCCTCAGCTCGGCGCTCATGTTGAGACACTGCTAGAATGACCCCGGTGAAAGCCGGTTCTGGATGATAACGGGATGACTGCATTACCAACTTGGCACTCATCTATACCAACACCGTGAGCCACGCAACACGTTTGGGACACATTATCGGCACTGAGTCATTCTACAACCCCCCGGGCTCTGCTACCATGGCTTCGATACAGATGACTCGCTCTATGACAGTAGGAACCACCATATTCAAAATCGTGTCCCTGGTCGTTCCCTCGTCTCATCTTTCGCAGCCATTCCGTATTCCTTAAGTAGGAGAACAGACCGGAGATAATCAGCCCGCTGTGTGGGTTTCCTCTTGCATGCAGCTTTATCATTTTGAAGACCTCAATCCTTGTCAAACTGATGGTTTGCTTGAGCATCTCCGTTACAAGACGAACGAATGCCCGTGGCAACTCTCGAAGAAACAAGGAAGCAGTAGAATCACTGCTTTTGAGCGGCGCGTGGAAGCAGTGAGCATACAAAGCTTGGAGTACGGTTAGAAGCTTAGGCTCTCTTGTCAGCACAGTGACCAACCCCCGATAATTGGTGGCCTCGGCCAGGCGTAGTGTCGTGGCTACGACTCTCCGCGAAACTGCCACTTCCAGCTGTGCACCGTGTCGTAGCAACACTGACGCCATGCGAGGATCTCCGTTTATCAGCAAGAGGATCCACAAACATCCGCAGATCTTGAACCCTTAAGTAAAACTTCGAAAACAATCTCGAACCTGTCTATACGCAAGGGCTCACAAATCGGCATATCGACACCCGTGATTTCGACACCAGATTCCCTCTAAGCGTAGGCTTGCTTGCCATAACGCAGTAACTAGGGAAAGAAGAGGGAGAGTGCAACAAACAAGCATTGGTACTGAGAGTGTTTGTGAGAGTGGTGGCGCACCGTTATGGGCCATGATCACGGACTGTTTGTCAATGAGCGCTACCTAAGGCTATATACATGTGGGTCTCTATGCGATGGGAACGGACGCCCCTGTACGTCCCAGTGTCGGCCTGGGTGTGCACCATTGCAATTCTCCTCCTGGGTTTTCGATATTCCCAACGTTGGACGAGCCTGCCTGGTCAGAAAGAATCTGGCAGCCACAACCGACTTGGCTGTGTGCTATCTTGAGGATCAGGGCGACAAGCTACTGTACCACATTACCGTCTCCGTTGCAATTCTGGAGGACGAATCTTCGGTACGAATAGGGCGACTTGGCTCATACGAGATAGTCGGTGAGGAATGGTCCGGTTGGGTAACGAACCACGAATACTGCCCACAACCAATGTCCCAAGACCCGTTTTTAGCCATCGCGTTGCTCTCACCGCCCGCATGACCACCTTTTGATAAATGTCAATCATAACATGAGGGGAAAAGATCATATCTTCCGTGGGCTTACAGTGACTCTGAGCTATTTCCTGGTACGTCCTCGAGCAGCTCTTGGAACATGAACCAGAGACAAAACCCTTGTGTGGCGTCCATTTGAGGTCCACTTCGTAGTCTTTGTAGGTATTCGGAGTGACCGGCGGGCTGCGTTCCTCCATTGCTGGCTGCTGTCTGTTGCCGTTGATATCCACCTTCCAACTCAAAGCATTTGCTTCGTCCCGTTCTTGCTGGTTACAGAATTCAGATACAACATTGTAGTCCCGACCGTAAAACACGTCCCATTGAAGACCACTCGGATGTAACAAGTCACAGTCTAGTTGACCAAGCACAGTGTGAACCATCAAGAGAGTGTTGACAACCAACGCGGTGAAGACAGGGTTCCGAAAAGTTGTCATTTTCGCTGAAGATAATGATTATCAAGGTGAGAGCGACGTACGATCCAGACGAGGAGATGTTTACATATATACTGTATAGTAGTAGCCAACGAAGACGCTTTTATCTATCCTGTGTGCTTAAACGGCAAGAATGTCTTTTACACTTTCGGGCCTAAACTTGCTTCATACTCATCATTGTGTGGTGCCACGGTCAGATGCTCGATCTCAGGGTCTCCGCTAGTAATGGAGCGCTCATCTCGATACTCAGAACAGCTAGCCGTGCCAGTAATTAGTCGTTAACCTAGGAAGCGATCATGTGTAAGCCAGTTCCGGCGTTGCCTTAACCAGCCAGCGCAACATCTGGCTACGGTCGAACCCCACGTCTGACTTCGAATAGATGTCCCCGGATCAACTGCGATGTGAAGCCGTTTTCTGTTCTCTTAGAAGCCCTGTTTTTAATTCTGTGTGGAGCTGAAGAGACGACACCGCGACGAAGAGACCGTCCAGAGAAACTTATGTCAACCGAAACACATAGCTTGAGCATCATGTGGGCTGTTCTTGGGTGTTACGCCTGGGCTGGTTCTAGAGGCAAAGTTACTGGCGGCCGCTTGCCAGCCATTCTGGCAGCAAATAGAGGTAAAATGAGCGCATCAGCGTTAGGGAACGCGATGTTGTTCAAAGTTCAAAATCGAATCTCAATGGGCCATGAGTTGGTGTTACTGTAGCGAGGCACCGTTCGTCTTACGAATGCGTTGTGATAAGCCTAGTATTGGGCGGCCTTTGTGACTCTTTGGCCCGAGTTTGTCTAGGAGCGGGGTTGGCTGTGCTGCAATTACCCCGCGATTTGTGGCTGTGAGTCTGTGGCTGTGCACTCTTCACATCGCCATGCCCTTCCCCAGATCTGCCCTTTCGAACTGCTGCTTCTTCGCCCCTTGGCCTGCTTTTGATATTGCTTGTTGTGCCCTTTCGATTCCTGTATATATATTTTTTTTACTGATCTTTCGATCTTCTTACTTACTCCCCGTGCCATCGCTCTCGACGAGGTTAGCGGTGCCATATTGACCGTGCTCGGTCAGTCAGACAGAGCATTTTCGGGATCTCTCTTAGTCATCCACATGACACGTACTCCGTACAGGTATTCTTGCCGCCATCGCCGCCGCCGCCCGCGGCCCCGGCCCCGGCTTGGGTTTGACGACGGAACTGCGGAGCGAGAGTCTGGAAAAAGCGGACCTGTTGCCGCATCGGATCGCGAAACCCGGACTTGACTACTGTCGGGCTAGCCATCAACCCCAAGGTGCCTTGCATACCTGCGTCAGGCTGCGGTTTTCGCCTACGGTCGTCGTCCCAATCGTCCCGAGGCGGTCCTAGTGCTGCGATCTCGACTGTACAAACCTGCCTCGCGAGCCAAAGCTGTTTCGACACGCACACGTTCGAAAAACCGACGTTGGCGCGTGCATTCTATCTGCATGCGCTTGAACGTCGATCGCTCTCGCTCTTCATTTTCGCATAACGCTTCGCTACTCGGGGCCTCCTCCGCATCCATTGCGAGCCAATCAGACACGGCCGGCCCGTTGTCTGTTGAACTGGGCGGCTTGAGCTCAGGCCAGCCAAAGTCACTGTCTGTGCTCGTTTGACACTCGATCTCCTCGTCGCCTATCCTTTCCTGACAGAAAGACCCCTGTCAGCTCCGCAGCCCGCTGATTCGTCCAGACCTTTCCTTATTTGTCGCGTTGCATGCTGCAAGGGTCATAATATTCGTCTCTGGGGAACTGGCAGCTTCGGCGTCGTCGAAGTTGTTGGTGTCGTCGATCAGACTGTATACAGAATTTGCGAGGCTTTCGCGCAAGCCTCCTGTGGTTGCGTTTCTTTCGAGATGGTTCGACTCGTGCTGATCTTCTCCCGAGGCCGGTTGCGGATCCGTATCGGCGTCTTCCCTTGTGTCTTCCCCTGCGTCACCTGTGTGCTCTGCATCAAGCCCGTCATCCGCACCAGTCGGCAGCTCCTGGCTTTTTGATATCGCTCATCTCGAAGGTGATTTCGTCTCCAATCGGCCTACCCTCTCTCCACCAGTGAAAGGGGGGGTGGCGGCGGGCTGGGTAGACCGACTGCAACGTCGACGGTTGATGGGCTGCCGGCCGAAGTACAAATCCAGTAGCTGATCTGCGTCGTAGTCTCTCCTATGCGAAAGCAATCCTTTCCTCCGACCCAGTTGGCTTACAAACTGGTTGACTTTCGGGACGCTCTGACCCTCCGGGACATGGATGGCTCCGTCAAGCTGTCCGTAGGTGAAGGGCACAGCGCCAAAAAGTGCCGAAACCACTCCACTCGGAAGCGGAGGGGCATGAGACATCACCGGGGTCGCAAAAAGGGCTCGGTCGGCGTGATGGGGATGCTGGGACATGACGGAGTGGATTTTGAAGCGCAGCAAAGTGATGGTGTGGGACCGCATGAGTTGCAGCCTTGACTGACTGGGCCGATGTCGTTGTGGATTCTGCGGTCTATTACTTACGTAGTGCGTGGTCTAGAACGAAAGGTGGAAGCCATCGACCAATTTTGATGCTCGGCGCCGGCTGCACATTGTGATGTGTCTGACTTAGCCAACATTTATCTGGAAATTCGCTCTGGCCAGGATATCCTGGCAGACTAAAATTGCCCTCCGCCAGGCAAGTGGAGCAAACGCTCATCCGACGAAGTTGGCCGACAAGGATCTTCATCGTTTTCACCTCACGTGTCATGTCGACTGCACTCATTTACTCGAGTGCTGTATCGAGTGCCTCTTTTGGAGACTCCAAGTCCCGACATTCTTTGAACGTAAAGTAGTGCTAGGAGTGTGGAGCAGAGCGGGATCCCTTGCTGCTGGCCACCGCCTCTGTAGTAGATCATACCGGTAACTACTGATCTCGATATACGGGTTGGGAACTTCATTTTAGTTGTAAAAGATTGCTGAAACTGTCTGTCCTACTGAAAGCCCGCGTTCCGAGGCAACACCAACTTTCATGGTTGGCTCTCTCCTGCCTGATTTGTCTCATCCCTAGCCTGTTTCAAAAACGGGATCAGCAACGTAGCTCCCGTACCGTAGAGTTCCTCCTGGTTGTTGGGCTGTTGCGAAGTCGGTCTCGATGGCAGGATAATGTAACGAGCAACAATGCTCAAGTGCTTGGTCCTCAGCCCAGTCAAGCTTCTTGTAGCTTGCCTGTATGCTCCCCAAAGTTCCTGGTGGTGGTCGTTCCCTTTGGACAAGGCAACGAGGTCGCGGAGATTGGGGAGGTCGGAGAAAAGGCTAAGAAATTGACGATGAGACCCAGGCATGTACTCTCTCATTTCTCGAAAGAAACATTTGGAAGCTTCATCGCGAAAGTCTTGGGAGGCTTTGGTTTGGATTGGGACATGCTGCACCCCCAGGACGATATCAAGAAAGTGAAAAAGGGAGCTTTGCCCGTTGCTCCCACCCTTGAGCTGCCTCCAGCTTCCTTTTCCAGAACCCTCGTCGTAGAAGATCCCATTGGAGAACCCTGCTGATTCTTGGCCGCCCTGTAGGAAAGGTCGGATTTTGTGGAAAAACACATCAGGATTACAGTTTTCGTGTAATCTTCCCAAGATATTGCCAAGATTGTCAATTTCAGCCGCGAGACTGTGCAAAAGTGCCATTGCAGCTGTGTAGTCCCTCTGCAGCATGTGCGAAAGAGCTGAAGTAGCAACAGAGATGATGCGGCCCCCTTGTGCTTCCATGGCCACTGAAACCAGATAAAACCAAGCCTCATCGTCTGTGCCGGTAAACGTATGCTCTACTGTGAGACCTTCGAGCTGGACCTTGTCGGTTTTGCTACTTCTGCAGTTCCACAAGGTCAAAGCAGCATAAGTGGCAACTGGAGGTACTTCCAGAAAGTCGGATATTTCGAGTAGTGGGAGAGTGATGGTTGGAGGCAAGACCTAAACTAAAATCAGCTTTTGAGTCTTCGCAGCGACGACGAACGAACCTCCGCGGGCGGATTCGAAGCCCATATGTAGCCATGGGCTAAGAAACACAAGATGACATAGGCGCGTCTCCATTCTGCCTTGCCGTGTAACCCCTTCGTACCGAGAGTTGGAAGTTCATTGACTCTAGTCTGAATCTCTGATGACTTATTCAAGCGTGGTAATTGAGAAATTAACTGCTCCCAAGGTTGATATATCGGGTCGGAAAGTTGTTTGCACGGTAGGTCAGGAGGCAAAAACCCGTGTTGCTGAAACGGAAAGCTTAATGGGGAGATTTCCGATAAAGCTTGGAGAGATGACATTGTTTAGACTTTGTGGTACTGTAACTTGGTGCATCACGGGTAACCTGTGATACTAGAGAGCGGATCGAAGACAGGAAACGTCTCGGTTCACGACAATGTAATGGTATAAAAGATCATCCTAAAACTTTGTGTATGTGCGTGGCATGTCGTTCATTTATGAGGGTTCTACCCCCATTGGTCACTTTATGAATAGCCTGACTCCAAGAAAGACGATTGTGTCATTTGGAATGTGCATCGGGCACTAATCATCAGCATGGAGTCGCTTTGGACTCTTTGGTTTAGCGTCGTGCCAGGAAACACCACGAGTCATAGCAAAGTTGACCACTTCCTGTGTGGCGACGCGCCACTGGCAAACTGTACTGTCGATACCGAAATCAGCCTCAGAGACAAAATTAGAGCCGCATGCTAATGGAGTGCGTGGAGAGACAGATGTGGCACCTTGGTTGCATGCTGATGACCGATGCTGTGAAAGCAGGAACTTGCTCTTTGCACTAAGTTGCTGGGTCGGACAAACACCTTCTCAAAGCGCCAATCGTGGCTTTTGTTATGGGCCCGCCCCTTCAGCTGTTTGCTCAATTTCCACCTGTGTCGTCTTGTGGCTTGTCGTCGCGAGGATCCACAAACATCCGTAGACCTGAACCACTCAAAGCAAAAGCCCGGAAACCGATCCCAAATTCAACTGTAACGCACTTTTCTTTCCTCTTCATCCCGCTATGTACCATTGTACAGTACCGTGCCTCCATCTGACCCTACGGGTCGCCATGATTCATTCGGAGCCCTAAAGTTGCTCCCCAGAATTTGAATCTAGAGAATGAAGCTTGATCAAACTGCCGAATGTGGCTATGCCCGGACACACGGGTCTGCCCTGTATGAGTTGATGCGCATCGTATTCGGTAGCCACCTCATCCACTGGCAATGAGCGTCATATCAAGACATTCTTCGCAATTTCTGGCCGAGATCGTTGGGCCATAATGCCAAAGAGACGCCTTTGACAGCTTGATTACTTTTATCTCTACTGTAATACATGCGGAGTGGGCTGTGTAGGATTTGATACTGTACTGCTTTCTTCGTACGAGCTACGGCCTATCCCTCGATTGGGTTCAAGGAATTGTGATGATGCTCATACTGACAGTTGACGTGACAACTACTGGAAAGTTTTTCAAGTCTGCTGCGGAAGTTACAGTGCAACACAGCGTCATGCAACACATTCAATCCGGCTAGTTTACACAAACGGATAAAAAAATTTGTTCACCTTCTGAACTGCAACGTGCTGCTGCTCCCGAGGGGCTACGCGCGCAAAAATACGAGTGCTTTGCTGCACCCTAGCGGCCTGTTGGTACTTTATGGTGTCGGTGAGGGCAACAACGGCAATCGCTAACAACAACTACCGCAGATATGTCGGCACTATCCAAGCGTTATGGAGTTTATGGGGGCAATACGTACCAGAAAGCTTTATGGCATTTCTGTCAGAGCTCGAGACCACTTTCATCAGAGAAGCCAGCAACTCGAACTTTTGGGAAGAGTACCGAAATCATTACGACTACATTAGCCGGCCGGGCCGTCTTCATCTGGCTGGGCGATTAACGGCATACGCCAACGGCGCAAAAATATGGTTTGCACGAGAGGACCTGAACCATACTGGATCGTCCAAAATTGTCAACGCCTTGGGCCAAATCCTCCTCGCTAGGCGGATGGGGAAGAGAAAAATTGTGACAGAGACGGGATCAGGTGAAAATGGCGTTGCCGCAGCCGCTCTATGTGCGAAGTTCGGCCTGGAATGCATTGTCCATGTTGGAGCAGTGAGTATTCTCAAAACAATCCTTGACTTGACGCTCTATTGATCAATATTTTCAGAAAGACGTATCACGACAATCGACAAATGTGAGGACGATGATGACATTGGGGGCTGAGCTTGTTATTAGCAAGACAGGAAGCCAGACTCTCCGGGACGCGATGAACGAGGCCATGCGTGCTTGTGTCGTGGATGATACATCATTCTATTTAGCCAGTACACCAGTGGGACCTTATCCAATTCCTCTTATCGTCCGAACATTTCAGTCGCTTATTGGTGCGGAAACAAAAAGGCAAGCCTTAGAGAAGATAGGGCGGCTACCCGACGCGGTTGTCACCTGTGTCGGCACTGGTGTAGATGCCGTTGGACTTTTCCCTCCGTTCCTGGAGGATACTAGAGTCAGGCTGGTAGGCGTTGAAGCTGGAGGATGTGGTGTTCACACCTCCTTACACAGTGCTGCGTTATCAAGAGGGAGAGGGGGTGTCTTCCAGGGCGCTATGACATATGTGTTGCAGGACGATCATGGCCAAGTCAGACACAGCCATTCTATTGCTGCCGGCCTGGATCACCCTGCCGTCGGCCCTGAACTGAGTTTTTGGAAGGATTCTGGGCGCCTTGAAGTTCTTTCAGTAACAGATGAGGAAGCTTTGAGTGCCTTCCGGCTAACATGTCAACTTGAAGGTATCCTTCCATCGCTGGAGTCCGCACATGCCATCCATGGTGCTGTTGAAGCGGCGAGGTCAATGGGAAATAGTGATAATATAATTGTTTGCGTCAGTGGAAGTGGTGAAAAGGACATTAACACAGTTAGCGGTACAATTGTCTAGAATTATACTTAACGACTCACGTATGGTGGCCGTAGTCGAGTGTTCTTTGATCCATACAAGTTGAACGTCAAGATATTTAATGACCATGTATGAAGTGCAGTACGTATGTTGAGTTGGTGACATAGCTGGCTGGCTAAGTCCAAAGTTCAGCCACTTTGACAATACCGCCTTCCACCTGACAAGTCACGATAGATCTTCATGTTTTGGTTGCATTACTTCATGCCATGCAGTACAGTACACCCCGCAGGGCATTAATGAATAATGCACCGGCCTTTGCCCCTCTGTCTTTGAATCTTTGAAAGCAAAGAAACATATACAATCCGCCAAAGCACTATAGTATTGGCAAGCATCCAGCTCTGCTAGTAACTATGTCTCGGTGGAACACAGAGGCAATCACCAGCAGAAGAATGGTATATCGAACCCTTTTTCCCCCTGTGTTTCAAGCCAACAGTCTAGATGTAAGCTATGCTCCCCGCAAGGCTTCCATGTTGAGCTTTGTGGTCTTCACATCTTCCTTTGACTCGTGCAAATCGCGGCCTGAGTAACCACAGTACACTGTAAGCGGAACGTCATTATGTAGAATCCCATCTACGTGCTTCGGAGTCGATCGCCAACACCAGTATCCGACAAGAGCTCGTCAAGAGTTGCGAGAAAAAGTTCTTCGTGCGATGATAATGTTTAATGTATGCGTTACTATGCAAATCGCCTGCGAGAAAATAATGTTAACGCGACTCTGACAATTTACGGAATTCATGCTCAACATAATGCCGGTTCATAGAGTTGTTTGTCAAACTGTCCAATATAGAGCCTGTTTCGCCATTTTCTTGCCCTTTCGTAAATTATGACTCATATCCACCTGTGCTGGATGATTGCGTTAACAGATGCTCATTGTGTTTTAGTCGTAGTAAATGCATATACTCCGCCACAGACCACCCAGCAGCATCAGGTAATGCGGATGACAATGCTTGCCGGCAGTTATAGTGAAACCGAAGCCATAAAAAGCTCGTTCCTTGTAAACTGGCTTCTTCCTACTCGCCCAGGGCGTGGAAGCTTCTTAGCCTACCACGACCACTTGAACCACCCAGGACTACATCAATGTCTTTGCGGCAAGGGCAAGTCAGGTACCCTTGCGATATTCTGCCGTAGGACCTGTGCTGAGCAGGACCCCTGGCCGCTGACTGACTTCGAAAGCCAATCCGGGACCAGCTTCTCCCTCCTTGGAAAGAGGCCCTTCAGTAATGGCATGCTTTAATTCAAGGCCATTTTGTCTTCCAGAGGTTTGAGGAGATCACAGGCTGATCGGACAACGAGGACTGAGGCGAAGCAAAGGCGGTGTGGTATTTGCGGTAATCCTAGCTGATCATAGCTCATGCACCTGTCAGATAGACATAAAAATGTTATACGAGGATCTCGCTGGTTGATTTTGGCGAATCTAGGGCGTTACGGGTGAGTCACTCTCTTGGAAAGGTCGCATGGTCGCGGTTTGGTGGTGCATGCTTGTCTGTGACGCACGCTTATTGCAGACATTAGGCTTTAAGGTATAATAAGGAGATGAGACCCTCACTCGTCGTGATCAATAACTCAACGTAAACGATATCTATCCCATATACAGTTTAAGGAAGTGGGAGAATCGAACGATTAATAGTTGCCCTTTGTGGCCGGGAACATGAAGCCCGAGAGTAGGTCGGCATGCCGTTGGGCAGGGTGCCGATACCTAAGGGAAATGGCTACGGGAGTGGCTGAGCGTTGGTGACAGAGTTCCTTTTACCGTCGAGAGGATTACCACGGCGGTTCCCACGGTTGCACCTACGGCTCAGCGGCCAGGGTCATCGTGACATGCATCGCGTCTGCGACGGGTAGAGCGAGGACCGTCGTTGCCGCTCTTTGCCCTCTGCATGCGGCGGCTGATGGCCTTTGGGGACACACCGGCGTCATTTTCGACGTCGGGCGCCTCGACGACCAGACCAGGCACAACGGGTCTAGAGTTGTTGCTGCAGTCGCTAGCATCACACGGACCAAAGCCTCCACCCTATCTGAGCTGCATGCTATTGCTCAGAAGGGTTCGGCTAAGACCTTTGATGTGGCCGGCGGGAAGAGATCGGTCGAATTCGACCCGCTTGTCGTTTGAGCCGTAACGAGAGCCGTTGCTGCGGCTGCCATCGCGGCTCGGCGCCAGAATACGCTGACGATGCTTGCTGCCTCGACGTTTGCGTCTACTATCACTGGGCCATCCGGATCGAGTGGGACCCTGGTGTCGGCTCGGGGACCGCGCGCGGTTGTCGTACCCATGCTGGTTGAGGCTACCGTTGGGCTGAGCGGAGCCGCCATGTCTCTGTCCCGAAATGTAGTAATTCGGCGCCGCAGCGATGGCTGGAGCAGGCGGAATCGAAAGGCTGGAGGCGGTGGGGGCAGTAGATACCACGGGAGCAGCACCGTTATGGCTGCCGCTGACGGACGTGAGCATGACAGCAAACCTGTCGGCGGTAGTGCCCTGACTGGGGGCTATCCGAAACATCGCCATCTGCTGAGCGGTGTTAGGAGAGACACCGGCGACCTGACGAGGCAGCTGGGGTATCCGAGGCTGGTCTGAAAACTGTATCCTTGTAGGCAGGCCCTGGAACTGGGCCAGTGGCAGAGGAAACCGGGCCGGATTTGGGCCTAAACGGTCAAATCAGTTAGAATGAGACGGAATTTGAAGTTGGCGAGCAAAGAGATGGAAACTAATACTCGACCAAAGAGATAACATACTTGGAACGGGGGCAGGCATAGCCTCCAGCTTGCTCTGGAATGACTTTATCATCTCGTTAGGGAACGTCGAGGCCTTGCGCCAAATTCCAATCAACTTATGCAACTTGTCCTACGGAAGGCAGAGCAGTATCAGTAAGCGTTTCGCTAAGTTCAGTTGTACATCAAGAACAGACAAGTGCCGACGTGTGTGAGTGTGCCACAATCTCTTACTCCCATTGTTGCCTCCCAAGTATGAGAGAATGTTGAGAGGGGTGAAAGCCTGCCAGGTAGTATGCAATCAACTTAACGTCGATACCGCTGTAAACAGCGCGGGGTAGGAAATGGCGACGGGGGACACCCTCATATCGTAGAACTTGCTACACACCTTGTGGCCGTCGGGCAAAGCTCGAAGTAAGTCATCGATGAAGTTAGGCATCAGCACCGTCAGTCGATGCACGCCAGCACCGCAAGTGCCATCTGCGGCATTCTCGTCGCAGACTTGCTGACGGCTTCTAGCCTGCACAAGCCACTTGCGGACCACTGAGTCTACAACATATAGAAAGCCGAGCTTATAAGGAGGAGTTGCCATCATGAAGTAGGTGAACAGCTTCTGGACGAGGGCCGACTCATACTGCAGAAGGGAAAAAACAAAGGTTAGCCAAATTTACCAGGTGATTCAAGATGCGACGGCGTGTCGAATATCGTATCGTACCTGAACGTTTTCAACACAGATGCTGGTCATGGCAGCAATGCGAGTGCCTGTAATGCCAGGAGCCCTATGGTCTGGGATGGCCTTGAGGGCGGCTTCTAGGGCCAAGACAGGGGGGGCGGAAACCATCCTGCCGGTTGAAGCGCAGGAATAGCGATGGCGATCGTGGTGTGGTTTTCTTCAGAGGTTGTCTCGTTACGAAGTACGGATGGGAGGAGAAGGTAAGGTGGGATGCAGGTGAGCAGCAGCCAGAACAGAAGCAGCACTTGGAGCGTTGCGACCTGCGGGGGGAGGGGGAAGGGGGGTGTGGTTAACTGGTGGCATGGGAAGAAGATACGTGAAGTCCAGAAGGTGGTAGGAGATAATACAGGGAAGTTGCCGCGCTCTTTCTCATGGGGAAAAAGGACAGGTATGGGCCCGGTCGCTCCTCCCCTCGATGGACAGCTTTTGCGATGGAGATTTTCCTTTGTTTTGGTTCTACGGCCCCCATGCCCAATTCTCGCAAAACAGCACCCTAGGGGTACGTATAGAAGTCTAGACCGGGTCTGCGGGCTTGAATGACTCCCTACCTGTACTGACGGGGCGCGTGACGCCTTTTAACGAGTCGTCCCCCAATGCAAATGGCAGGAGCTGTCGCCAGGATTACTCTTGTGGCCTCACCCACGGTTGGACTTGTGCGTTCCTTCTAGGAGAAACGGAATCCTCTTCAACGCACGATGGCAGTCTCGCTGGGAATCGTTTATCCTAAATTTGGTGCGGATGGTGACGCATGCTCGTGCAGGACGTTTGTCAGATTTCTACTGAGCCGAGATGAGAAAAGAAAAAAGGAAGATTACAGAAGTGGAAACGGGATGGGAATGTCAGTGAGTACCGCTTTTGTTTCGGGGCAATGTCAAAACGGCGAACGTCTTTGTCATCAGGATTGCAGTGGTGTTGACGCCTGAGGCAAGTTTCATTCCCCGGTTTTGATGACTGTCCGTCTTTCCGCCTTTTGAAGCGAGATGATGGGTCGGTGACGGATCGGACAAGACCGCTGGGGACTGCTTGGTAACGGGCTGGCAGAAGGAATGCCCGTCCGCCGACCCAGGGCAGGCAGTGTTAGAAGAGCTTCCTAGGGTGTCGTAACCACTGTGCTGCCGAGGTACCCCGCAGCCTGCAACAAGCCGTCCCAAGCGCAAGGGCACACCTTTACTTTCAGAAGCCCCTATTCTCTAAGGATCAGAAACCGCCGGTTCCTTCGTCTAGGGTCGTCCGGATTCGTACACTGAAACGACCTTCTGCTACGACCTGTCTCCATTCTTTCTCAGGTTGAACTGGCCTTACACCATGGCCTACCATTGGGCATTCTGCTGATAGATCCTCACAGTACAAGGCAGCTGCCTGAGCAGCGGCTAAGCCGCGCCCGCATCTGTTTTGTCACGCGCCCTTGGCGCATTGCTGTGCGCTGCACGTTGGTAGTGCACGTCCTTGCCAGCCAGCTCGTAGCCGCTGGCGTTTTTACGAAGCAGGCCAAGCGCGCTTACGGAATCCCACGGCGAAGAAGATGTCTTGTGATACGAACAGTATGAGAGATTCGAGGTTCTCGAGAGGGCCAGTTCTATTCCATTCGCGGAAACCAACATTGGCGCTTCACACGACGTCTGAGGTACTGGCCGGGCCAATCGTTGGACCAGCTTGGATGATTGCTGTTTCTCGGCGAGGCGCTGCTTATCTTCCAGCCGCCAGGGGCACAACGCGGTTGCTTTACCCCTTTCATGGCTTAGCGCCTCCACTACTGGCCATCCACTCTAACGGGCAAACGCGGAAGAGCCGTGTCGCGTACTTTTTCGAAGCGCTACAACTGACCTTGCTTGCTTTGAATGTACCGAACCGTGCTCAACCCTCGTCCAAGACTGCGGGTGACGCCAAACTTGCAAGTCTGTTCACGCAGTGTGCCAAAGCCAAGTCCCAGAAGTCAAGCAGACTGGTTGCATATTTCCTTGTAACGCGACACGCCAATCAACACCGGAATCGCCTGCGGTGCTCACACGTGCAGTGTCACACCATATCCGGTCGACCTTGCCTGCGATTGTACCGTGGCGTCGATGCGGGCCCCTTTCGACAGTTCCAGTCCCGTTGACCGTCAGAGCCTTGTTGGCGAGACCCTTTTCCTCCTCATCTCACTCCCAGACCACCCTACAGCATGCTGCGGAGCCTGCCTTTATTGTTGTTGGGGGCATATCCGTGGTGCGTCAACTGGGCGACAAAGCCACTCGACTCCGCATCAATCCCTCTTTGATGGCGGGTTTTACTCGGGCGATTGGCTATCACGGCACCCGGTTGGAGCGGCATCACCGCTGCCTGTTCTGCTAACCACAGATGCAACATCCAAGAGTGACTACGGGGTTCAGTGGCGGCACAACAAGCGCGGGCGGGCCGAGGCAAAGCTACTGTAGTGAGTGGATGTCCTGGTCTCCTCCATGCGGAGGCGTTCACCGCTCCCGGTTGGCCGAATGCCCCGCTTTTCTGAATATCCATAGAGGACCGCCAGTGTTTAAATCTTCTGTGGCTGTCCTCAGCGTCTTTTGCCTCGGCCCTGCCGTCGTAACCCTAAGTTAAGGCAGACATTCTAGCGCAGGTACGACCGTTTCGGAACGCTGCGATCACTAGGAATGGCCATTTTGACGTAGTAGAGGCGGATCGCAATGGTGAGCTGCAGACATGCTAACTTTCCTAGACTTTGGGGGATGGATTGACTGACCCTAGCTAGACACCAACAACCATGCAATCACCCTCCGGAGGGATCTTCATAACAAGACTATCGGGAGAAAAGACACAAGAAAGAGCAGAAATACTGTCCGAACTGCACGACGCACTGCCGACAAGCAAGTTGCAAGCCTACTTCGCAGATTTGAAAAGCCGTCCCCCTTCCTGGGACATAGAGACTTTCATCGAGGGGGCGATGGTTCTGTCCGATTTGATTGGCCATAAAAGAGCGGCATACTACGACAATCCGTTGAAAGGACCGCATAGCCTCAATTCTTTCACACAATCGTGGAACAAGATGCATTCTCAACACCCTATCACTATGTGGGATCAAGATATCAGACGGCAATGCCCTCCCACCTGGTTCAACGGACTAATTGACGATAACTGGGTATTGTCCTACCGCGGAGAAGCGCCGTTGAGTCAAGGCCTCAACGAACTGCTCCAAGGGCCTACCACACTCGACTGCGGCATGTGGTGTCAATTTCTATTATGGATGTCACTACGTTACCTTATTGGGGATGAGTTGTTTGACTCTTGGATTCCACTAAACAATGGACGCTTCGCGCTGACACAAATGTGGGGCGATCCCATGAATGATAATGGAACAATCGGAAGCTTGCTTTACTCATTCTACGATGAACACGGACAGGATTCGCAAGCACGCATTCAGACGAGAACTGTGTCGAATCACCCAACATATAGTATGAAACACCCGGGAGGCATGGGAAGCTTGCAAAATGTGACCCAGGTTGATGGACGCAATCTTGTTTTCGATCCAAGCGCACCTGAAAACGTGTTATCGGAAACGGAACTGAAGCAGAAGCTTTTAGATGACTTCAACGCACCACAAGATTCGGCCGACTTGGAAAAACAGCTGCTGTACAAATTGTATCCAAGTGTTGTACATCCTCATTTTCATCCAAAGACCTTTGGAACCCTGGCCGAGGAGGCAGAAAAACATGCAAATGATGTGCTAGATGAGGACGAGTGGAGTGTTCGTCAAGAAGACGATGTTTTGTGTCTCGACTTCAACCTCCCAAGGCTCGTCTCCTGGATACAACAAAACAAGAAGATCAAGCTGGTCCGAAATTCAAATTGGCGCATGTCACGAGGAACGGCTACATAGGGTTGAGTCAAGCCACAACAGATATACTGAAGGTGCTGGCTTGGGCAGAATGAATCTCCGATCAGGAATCCTACGGTCATGATCCGTAATACAATAGAGCAAAACGTTGCGACGGAAATAGTAGAGCCTGCATGGTTTCGGTCCCCCCGAGTACGCTTGTTATGAAGGAAGTAAAGAAATAGGCGGAATACCTCTTTGCTTTTTCCTATTTCGGTGACAATCACGTAACGGACAGGCAGGTCTTCATGTTCAGCGTTAAACCTTTCCTATGTGTCCCACGAGTAACTTCCTGTTAGAGCGCTAGAGCGACCACTCCTCATTGCTATGCATCATGTGGAAGACAAGCGGTCTATGGGCTGCACACGCCTTCAATGACGATTGACCTGCCCAAGATAACAGAGTGCAACCTTGCCACTACGCTTCCAGAACGAGGCTTGACCAAAGAAGCAGAGGCGATGTTGCGGCAGGCACTTGGGATGAACGTGCAATCCTTGGGCGAGAAGCACCCCAAACCACCGTGGCGAGGCACAGCCTTGGTTGTGGGCGTGGTTGGAGGATGCGCGGACGCAGATGGTGGTAAAAAGCCAATTTCGACGGCAAGATGGGCAATCACATTATTACCCTGTAGTAGGGGAATTCCAAAGTCGACGTGACCATGGGGCTACTTGTGACCCATTGGTGTCCGGGGCGTTATACACCTAAACAACATCAGTGCCTTCCGGATGGTTATTTCGGGAGCTGTACGCGGAGTCGTTGTTATTGAGCCGATGGTCCCTGTGATTGAGGAGGGGCCAGACGCCATCTCACCCACACCTTCCAAATGAAGCGAACAACGGCTCCTAATCAAGTGCACTGAGACTTCAGCTCGATGTTCGCAGTCTGTCTTTTATTTCTTATTAAGGTGACGTGATATCGGACTGGATATTGAAACTGGCGAAAGCATCCGTAAGAGTGCTTGATTCGTCGTTCTCGATGTCTGCTTCTTCCGCCTTTCGCCCAATATCATCGATGTTAAGTGTCATACGTGTTCCAAGGCATTTGTGCAAATCTCGCCACCTTTCTACCTCAAGCAGCCTTCCAGTGTCCGTACCAAAGATGAAATCAGTGAAGACGACGTGTTGTCGAATCTCTTGCTCTGAAGAAACTTACTTATTAGTGGACAGGTTTAATCTGCATTGGGATTCATCTAAACCAGGGCTCACCAGAGTAATTTTGTAAAAGCACCTCAAGAATAGTTGAAGCACTGTTGATCAGATCATACGGGCTAATGCTCAAGAGCATAATAGTTGACGGTAGCTCAAAATGCTTGAAAGCTTTGGCCACGTTAACGGCTGCTCGAACGTCTCTGGGGTGTATCCGCGGTAGTTCCTGTCTCATCTCGTTCCGTAGTCCATTCACTCGTTTGGCCCATAGGGACCAATGTGCTTCGTCACTTAGCCCAGCTGAGACGTTGAAGAGACCACAGTCCACAAGTTCTTGCATGGAAACTTGACAAGATCTCTTAGAGTCGATGATAAGTCGCCCTTGGGAGAGGTATTCTCCAGGATAGTAAGAACCATTGTAGCGTAACTCATAAAGCTTGTCGAGCTGGGTGTTCTCATTGGAGACGTCTTTGAATGCGGCAATAGCTTGTAAATCGCGTGCAAAAATGTTGTTATCGCCAAACTGCTTAGTGTTGATCATCAAGATCTTGATTTTGGACAGTTCTTGTCGACTCCCGGACCTGTGTCGATAGAAGCCGTACTGAAGGGCAACAAGGGGGGAGCTGGTCCAAGAAGTGAGATTGCATGGGTCCGAGCCGGAAGCGGAACACCTCCACCATAAGTGGGCATCAAGGACGCGGGCGGCCTGCTGTAGCGGGAATATTTGATAAAGATCTTTTGATTGTATCGGCAGATTCTGGGCCGCTGGTGAGCATACCTCGGTCTGATTCGTCGTTCCAGGAGATGTAGGGTCCGAAACGCGGAAGAGATATCTTGGAATTCCCCTTAAGGAATCGATCAAGCTTTGCTTGAAAGGATTGGGACTGAACGGGGTGCTGAAACCTGGTACGTTGTCTGTGGACATTATGGGTATTTGTGGTGCTCTAGATGTGCTTCAATGATAAGACTTGAATCATCGGCGGCTTTTATGGATACAGGAAATACGGGACTTCGCTAGTAAGGGCCAGATACATACCATTTCGCGTATCAGTGTAACTCACCTCGCTGGCATCCAGTAATGTCGATGTACTCCTTCCTATGACCGCTCGAGGCAGGCCAAGATGCACGATTCGTACGATACAACAACGTATCCATTCTAGTGCGTAGGCGGCATATGCAGGAGGCCATCCAAGTCGGGCAACTCTAGCGACAAGACTTTGCCATCGAATAGGCACATAGCTGGTGCCGAACTGGCACTATCACGCATTAGAGCTTGCAGAGTGCATAAGGGATAGACATGACGTGGGCTATGTTACACCACTAATAATAGCAGGGCGAGCTCTTCCAACTGGGTCGTGATAAGAAAAGGGATGCAGAGTGCATGCAAACCCCATGTAACGCAACCTAGGAACTAGCTACGATGAATTTGAGTGATGTCGCCTGATGTACAGTACCGTGCATGGTTTGGATGGAGCTGCTTATTTCTACTCGCGTCCGGGGCAGTTCGTACCCCTCGAGGTGCCGCACCGGCCCGCCGAGGTGCTCGAGCTGCCCAGGCAGCCGGTAGACCTCTTCTTCGACTTCGTGCCAGCCGAGCTCGTGGGCCGGTGGGTTAAGTGGACTAACGCGGGGCCGCCCTCCGCGAGGCTCGGGCCAGCACAAAGACGCTCTCGCAGTCTTCTGTGGAAGCCAACGACTTCAGACGAACTCTACCTCTTCTTAGGCATTCTGATTTATATGGGATGATTTATATGGGAATACACCCTGAAGCAGAAGTCGCAAGATATTGGTCAGTTCAGCAGGATCAGGAGGATCCTATCCATCCTTTTACTCGACTCATGACGAGAGACCGCTTCCAGCTCCTCTTCCGCCGGGTTTAGATCTTCGACGCAGCTCTAATTACAGCACCAACCCGGCCAACCCGTGTCGGCCGTGGCCGTGATCCCCGAGAGTCTCGGATGCCGAAGGTGTACAAACAAGTCAATGAGTGGTCCGCCCACATCCAAGAGACCGGCGACCGCTTCCTCCAGCCCGGCTCGGACCTCACCGTCGACGAGGCCATGGTCCGGTTCACGGGCCGGTCTATGGAGACCACAACGATCCCGACGAAGCCGATCCCGCAGGGTTTTAAGGTGTGGGTGTTGGCGCAAAAGGGGTACTGCCTCCGGTGGCTCTGGCACGTCCACGGCGACGGGCCTTACGGACTTGTGCCACAAGCCCGGCCCGCAGCAGGTGACCAAGTGGCCCGGAAGACGGCACTTACGCCGACACAGCTGGTGGTCACCTCGCTGCTTGCCCTCCTTCCATTGGCTACTTACCATGTATTTCTGGATAATTTGTTCGCCTCCGTGAAGCTCTTCCGGGCCCTGCAGGACCAAAAGATTGGTGCCACAGGCACTTGCCGTAAAGATGGTGGTATTAATAAGACTCTTGTGGCTGAGAAGGAGACAGAAGGTAGAGGAATCCCCTGGGGGCAGCTCCATGCAATCTCCACGGCTGACGGACAAGTAAGCGGTCAAAAATACCTCTTGCTATTGACTTCATACTTATCCATTTGTTTGGATAACTCCTAGGTCAACCAGTTCACTTGGAAGGATAATGCCCTCGTTCTCTTCCTCACCACGGTCTTCGACGAGACCTCCGAAGTGGTCCGCAACCGCCGCCGGCCTGCCGGCAACACTGCCGCGAAGAAGGCGGCCCGGGAAGTCTTTGGTCCGGACGTCCGGAAAGATCTCAGGATACCTCTGGCAGTAGATGAGTACAACCACCGAATGAACGGTGTCGATACGAGTGATCAAATGCGGTCCTATTACAACTTTAACAGGCCCGTGAGAAGGGGTAGTTGGCAGGCCTTGGCCTGGAACTTCCTCCTCGAAGTGATTATTATCAACACTTTCCTTCTCCAACAATGGGGTAATCCGGACTGGCCCCGGGTTAAGACCCAACTTGAATGGCGTAGACAGCTGTCTACCCACCTTATTCAGAGGTTTGGAACATTGGCTGCTGTTCGTCAGCGGGCACGGCCACGGAGGGCAACAGACCGTCGGAACGAGGCGGTCCCGTGGCAATTACATAAACGGGGGAGCAGAAAGGTCTCCTCGCCCTGCGTAGCTTGCAGTCAGATCTCGCAAATTAAGGATAGGACTGCCCTAGGGCCCATAAGTGGGAATAGCCATACGCAGCGTACAAAGCGGAAGTACTCGAGGAGGGGTTGTTTAGAATGTGATGTGGCCATATGTACCAGCGAAGATTGCTGGTACCGATTCCACACGCAAAATCTATAGGTGATGGAGGTACCAACTATCAATTACGGTCATTGGGTAGAAAAAGGGGCCCGACGTGATCCAATTGGCTACTACTGAGCATAGTAATGTACCGACGTCATGCCGCAGTCGATGGGATAACAATATGTACATAGCTTAAGGGCAACATTTCATTCGATTCTAATCTAGATCATCATCTGAATCAACCCGAACACTGCCGTTTATTTCGCCGTCCAAGACGAGCCCTCTACCGCCACGTGATGATGGTATAATGAGTCCTTCACGCAGCCAGTTGCCAATACATTCAACCTTCTCCAAATTAGCACATGACATCCTTTCGCGATCCCATGATAATGTACGTCTGCCTCCGCTAAACGCCGACTCGGGATCAGCAGAACCGGGGGGGACAGATAGTATATCGATGGCCATGCGACTGAGACGCGGATATGTCCGAATCTGATCCCTCAGACACCACCAGAGGAGAGGAGAGCCCTCAATCTTTATCGGCTGGGTGCGGATGAAGTTTTCGAAGTCATCTACGTCCCTGGTCACGTCCTCAGCCACCATCATCTCGTCCAGAAGGCGATCAAGCTCGTTTGGCTGTCCCTGCTGCGAGCTAGATGCTTCGCTGGGCGGCCTGGCAGGTCCAAGAGCGGGCGCCATCTTGTATTCTTCCTCCTACATTGTACGTGCGTGCCTAATAGCAGTCGCCGCCCACTCCTCCTTCCAGTGTATCCCAAGGTATCGCGCTCGCTTCGGCGGATCGAGGAGGAGGGCAGCTGCATAGATAGGCGACTCCTCAGACATAGTATAGTACTTATCAAGTACGAACCAGCCCACATCAATCGAGTGCAGCATGAGAGGATCATATGTTTCCTCGGCTTCATAGAGTTTCTAAAAAACGATTAGTGATTAGTTTGGTCAGATAAAAAGATGAGATAATGCCTTCTTCTGCTCGTAATGGCGAAGCAGTATATCCATGATCATAAGGTTTTGCGAGAGCGTCGTCGTCGCGCCCTGGGCCCACAAAGTCGTAGATGTGAAAGGTTGGAGAAATGCATGTGTTTTCTCTAGGTAATCCCAATCTGAAGAGGTGAGAATATTATCACCCAGAGTCTTGTCATAGTCAAGCAAGAAATGCTTTACCTGCTGCTTTTTTCTCATTAGATTATCGATCATCTTATACCATGAATTCCAGCGCGTATCATTATCAATACCGAGTCGTAGTTTGATGCGCTCATCCCATGCATCGCTGTGGATAGCCGAGTTACGCAGCCACAGCCCGATCCGGTGTAGTTTGCGCAAAGCAGGGATCATAAACCAGCCGTTCCTACTAGTGGTGTTGTCCAATCTATTATCTGATCTTGATGAAGGATTCCCCTGTGGAACGGAGGCCTTTTTCGATGCGACGCCGCCAGCACGTCTCGTCTGAGCTCCCGTCTGATCTGGCTGGTCTGTGGTATCACCACCAGACGAATCGTTCAGGACGACATAGAACCGCTCGTAGAGCTCATCACCCGTGGCGTCGCTAGCTGCACCAAGGGCGGCTTGTAGTGCTTCACGTGACGTGAAGACGCGAAGAGAAAGGCTTGAAGTGATAGGTTGATAATGTGAAGGATACAACGGATGCGGTGCCGTTTCGGATCCCAGTTGATCTACTATAAATCAGACGACTAGATACGAGAATAACGCAAGAGTATGACGTACCTGATGATCCCGCCTAAGCCTGGTTGACAAATGCTGCAAACATGTGTCGTTTGACGTCGCATTGTCACTGGTATGGCAGCCGAGTTGATTCGTGATGCCGTAAAGGACGAGTGTTGAGAAGATAAGTCGAGACTGATGTTCACCAGAATGGCTGTGTCGAATCTCTTGTAGACTCAGAAGTGCTCTCCTAGGCTCGTATTCCTTGTCAACCCATCGCGCACATACTGCAAGTACACCATGGCGATGTGGCGATGTCCAGAGATCAGATGAGATGTGGATCCTGGAAACGGCGCTTTGTAGCTTAGCCTTCAACTGCGACTGATATAGGCTAAAGTTTGCAGTAATATGACGCATTGCTTCATGTCGTGATGTCATGATAAGGTCCTCAATAGCGGGATTACAGGCTAGCATGATGTCCTGCATCTCATCCCACGTAACTGACGAAAAGGGTAGCCGACGACGTGTGAGAAGGGCTACCATGCACTCAGTATAGCGCTGGGGATTGAACACTCTGCGGAGGGCTGATTTTGATGGGCTTGTTGTATAATAATCGCCGAGCCTAGCTTGCTTTAATGGAGGACCGGTGTCTGATGACCGTACGAGTATCGTATTATCCGAAGAGTTAATGATGTCGCTGTGTTTGCGCTTCGCATGGTATATGGCGTTGTCTCGTTTCGGATTTGACCAGGTCTGATCAGAGGAACAGAGGAGACATTCATAGACTACTGCCCCCTTCGTTCTGCGCTTCCCTGATGGTCCTAACTGGCCCTTATGCGGATATGTTGCGCGGAATATGCAGTCGAAGTTCAAAACCTCGGATGGTGCTGATTCTGCATCAACAGCAGGGTCAATACTCAGCTGGGACTGTGAGGTGCGATCCGCAAGTTGCTGTGACGAAGAGGCCATCATTAAGGACAGTAGAGGCTGGAATAAGAGAACATTTACTTTCTACGCACTTGAAGCAGGCGGTAAAGTTTGAAAGATTGGAAGAGTGCAGACACGGAAAGATCGGATCTTATCAACAGGTAATATGGAATATGGCCAATCACAGCCGACAGTTTATCCTGATATCTATCCTGATATCAGGCTAAGTAAGACTAGCTTTATCCGATATCCGATATATATCATATCGGATATAGCAGGATAGCAGAGATGATATCAGGATAGCATATCAGGATAGGCAAGTCTGGCCGGACTGAACGATGTTTCTCCTCCTGAAGCTCTCTTTCCAAGGATTCGATCTTCTTCAAGCAGTTTTTTAGGAATTATTCCCTCTCGGCGTCCCGTCGTAGGAGGTCCTGGACGAGATTTGAGAGCTTGTTGATCTCATCTTTAAGCTCAGCATTGTCCTGACAGCTGACTTGCTCAACCACTCTGACCTTTGCGGTCGTTTCCGGACACGTCCAGACCGTCGAGATGTACTGGCGTCCCCGTGAACTGTGATCGATGGCCCTGCGTCTAGAGAGACGGCCATGATAGTGGGATTCAGCTCGCGTGGGTTGATGATAAGAAATAATAGTGCGATGGGCCGGAGCCCTCTATGGTCTTAACAGCTACTAACAGTGGATACCCTGTGAGGGGAAGTTCTTTTTGGACTATGTGCTACTGATGATGATGATGATGAATTTAACGTCCTGAGTAAAAAGGGACGTGCCGGGCGATGCCGACATGGTCTATCCTAATCTAAACTATTTTACAGGCTGCCGTCTTCACCTAACGTTCCTGTTCAATGATTCGGGCAGATTTCGGAAAAGAAATTGGTCGCCTCCATCCATTCGCACAGAAGAGAGGCTCCCTGCGTAGTACCTAGCAGAAAATCTATGCTTGCCTTCGCCATACGTCGGCGGAGATGCCGCGAGGTAGCTTTACGGCCGCGCTTGCAGAAGTAGAAGTGTACTGGGGTTTTGCGCCTTCCGCAACTGCAGTGAAGCAGTGCTTCTTGGTGGGCAAATCTCTCGTGGTACGCTGCAAAGTCTCCATGATGCGATCTTGCCGCATATAGCCTTCCTAGCAAATGCCGAGGAAGGCGAAGTTCGGGGGGCTTGGGATGAGGACTTATCCCAAGGTCGGCATACTGCCGAGGGCAGATTGACGGCCATCTCCTAGCGAAAGCCTGGAGGTCGGCTGCTCTGGACTCCCGCTTCAAGTGAGCCAATGTAGGCTGTGGCTGTGATTCTGGGATTTGTTTGCAGGCCTCCTTGGCAAGAGCGTCTGCTTCCTCGTTTCCTGCTATTCCCGTGTGTCCAGGGCACCACCAAATGTATACCCTGCCAGGCATCGTCCAGCTTGTCCGTCCTCTCTGTGCCCAAGAGGTGGAGAGCTCACTAAAAGCCCTAAACCTAGCCTGGCTGCTTCCTGGGCTCCGGGTGACGAGTCTGGCTGCGACTGCGAGGTTATCGAGGCAGATGTGAACGTTGTCTGCCATCCGCGCCGTGGGAGACAATATGTGCTACTGATAGGCAAGTATTACAAGGGAGTCTGGCAGTGAGCCTAACAAAGTCACGTGTTACTCGAACGGCATAGATAAGAAAGCTTTCCCCTCTGAACAGAAAATGTACGGTGTCTCTGATTTCAGTCACAAACTGCCACCATGTCATCCAGCGCCATCACAGATTCCATTCGGGAAGTCAACGAAAACACTTGGGTCATTGGCGATACTCTTCTACTGTCCCGCCAAGCCTCACCTTCGCCGGCCTCTTGGAGCGATAGCAATGGCCTCTTCTTCACCATTTCTCAAATGAGCTCCCCTCCGCCCCAGACTCGGCCAATTGACGACAAATTTGTCATTCAACTCATCCATAATGTCGGGGAAAAATCAGCAGTCTGGAGAATCGGCGAGGCGTACTGTAAGGTGAAGGCTGTGGAATACACCGGCTGCACACTAGAGCACACCACTTTACGCTTCGTTCAGGAAAAACGACCTACAGCATTCAAGGTGCCATCTGTGATTTATCACGAAGAGCATCATGGACGGTATTTCATCATCCAGAGCCGAATGGAAGGAGAAATCATGGCGGAAGCGTGGTGGTCAATGGATGAGGAAGCGAGAGACGTTTGCGTTAGTCAGATGGTCAGCGTTTGCAAAGAGTTGGCTTCATGGAAGGGTGATGCCATCTGCGGCGTTGATGGGCTTCATCTTTCAGAAGAACGCCTGGCATCTGGTAAAGAGCCGGACATGAGTCCTGAGGCTCTTCTGAAAAACTGCAAGGAACTGGGGATGGATTGCTCTTCATTCAGCTTCTTCCACTGTGATATGGGCCCGGGAAACGTCATTCGTGATCGCACAAACGGATCAATTGGGATCATTGATTGGGAAACGGCCGGCTATGTTCCTAAGGAGTGGATAAGGACTAAATTCCGCGTCTCCATGGGCCTGAACCTCCCTGGCCGAGACGATGACTCGAAGAATGATTGGAGACGAAGAATCCAGCAGCAGCTGGGAAAAGAAGGATTCAACGATGTCGCAGGTGCGTGGATGGTATGGTCAAGTGGTAAAAGACAGTTGTGATACATAGGAAACTGGCTGAGGCGGCCAAAAGGTGGAACTAAGAAGTAGTCAGAATCGCCGACCAGACAGACAATAGACAACAAGGTGACTGACCCGTATGGAGATCTTAAACAACTTGAGAAAGCGAGGTGCCGCACTTTTCACAAGTTTCCCTGCCGGAAATATTGTTAAATGCGCATCCTTGCTTCGGGCACTTAACCCCGTCGACTGGCTTCTTGGGGACAGTAGCTGCCATTTTGTTCGTGGTGATTTCAAAATCAAAGAAGGGATACTAGGTGCCAGGTAGATGAAAGGGATTAGGCTGACCGTGCAATCAGACGGGGCGGTGCCGGCTTTTGTACGTTGGGCAGCATAGACAAGAACAGAGACCGCGGGCGGCTACTAGCGGTATGTGTAAGCCCAGTGAGGTCTATGTTCCATTTGGAGCCTCGTCATCCAAAGAGATGGCTTGAGGTGCTGCTTGGTCACTGAAGAAGGGCTACATTTTGCTTGGTCTAGGCGCAGCCTGGTCAGAACTGCAGATGTATGCATGGCGGGCCTTGGGCAAGCGATTGGCACATTTGTCTAAACAGATGTGCAGCACACACCAACAGTGGTGAACAAAAAGACCGCCGGTCAGTGTACGCGTCCCCCCAAGATGCAGCGGTCACCTTTTCCCGCCCAAGCGAACAGCCAACATGGGTATGGCGTGAACGACAATTGTGTCAATCGTGTGAAATGCACGTCTAATTTGTGGATAAGACGAACAACGCGGGCGTGCGGAGATCGAATGGTGGAGAGACCACAAGACGATATTCCCGGTCCTAAGCAGGTTTGCGTTGGATGTGTTTGCCATTCCGGCGATGGCAACTGACTGCGAGAGACAGTTCAGCCTGGCCAAGCTGACGCTGACATCTCAAAGGCTCTCAATGGGCGCAGATACTCTGGAGCGAGTTCATTGCCTGAGGAACTGGGTCCGACACGGCGGGGTAAAGCTGGGGGGTTGGGTGGGTAATTGAGAGATGGAGGCGTGCGAAGTAGGTTCGAATAGTAGGTATGTACGCCGGCCATACAGTTGATTGAGAGGAAGCAATCAAATCAAGTTAATCAACTTTGTGTCCGAGGCTCATCAAACAAATCAATTTCAGCCTCAAATTTGATTTGATTGCTTTATGATGAGCCCTGACGGAGTCATCGTACCGCTCATCGGGGCTGCATAGCCACGCGTGCAGGTCTCGCCGCATTTGGCTAACCCTGGTCGCGAAGAGACGTTTCGGACCAAGTGGCAAAGGCTCCCCGTATCTTCAAGCTGAGAATGTAGTTGATACGATTCTGTCTGCTCAGTAATAATGATGGACGTGACATCCTCAAGATCCATCTCAATACCTGCCCCTGGTCCGAGCGTGTTGACTCACGTGACCATAGGGAGTAACACCCACGTAACCTGCGCAGGGTTTGACGGTACTAAGTCGTACAAGGCGATGTTCACTTGGTTTTTCAATACTGTAGTTATACCTACTTTGTGCGTTTGAATCTGACTTCCGTGGCCCAGACCACTTTTGCGCCCCTCAATTCGCCTAGCATTCCCAGAAGCTTGAGTAGATGCTCTGAGCCTGAGCCCGTGTCTCCCGGCGTGGAGCGGAGCGACCGTTACATGCGCGCGTCCGCGGTACTGAAGATGTCTTTAACAAGATGGAAGATATCGACGGTTGCCCTGCGAATCTCCTCTTTTTCAAGGGCCGGGTGATGTTGGTTGCATGGTTTCCATCGTTGAAGCCCACGGCAATACCCCAGTTCTCGAGGCGGACCAACTGCTTCGGACGGAGACCTGCCAACAAACCGCTCCTTTGACTTTGCTCCCCCGCACGTGTTCCGGCATGTACCCACTTTGGTGATGACCCCGCCCTAAAAAAGAATACAGCTTATCGCTGTGCTCCTCCGTGTCCCTATCCAAGGCAACTTGGATGATCAATTGTTTTGGACAGCGGCTATAAGGGTGACGTCGCAGGCCAAGCTGCACTGCGGGCTCGTCTCCTCGAGCCAGCTGATCTGCCACAGCTCATCTGGGCAGGACGCACTGGTTCCTCACCGCCTGGTTATTCTTGCGGCCTCGCATGTGGCCCCGCACAAGGCGCGGCCTTCGCCGCGGAACGTCACTGATTCACACCCACTAGGATACTACCCAAGTGTTTATAACTCGAATGTTTGCCAGCATACCATCCGCCCCGCCACGAAGCTAGAGTTACATTGCAGCAGCGACTATGCGCAACTGCATCAGGATCTAAGAAACCGCCGTAGTGCTCGACGATATTCAACCTGACAGTATATTTCAGGACCTGCCCTGTGATATTTCTACCAGCTGGCTCTTGTTCCTAGCTTTCTCTAGGCTGCCTACGAACTCTTCAGCCACAACAGCCAAATCCGCGTTCCTATACCGACCCCCGTCCCAGATCAACCCACCATGAAGTCTTTAAAACGGTCACAAAAAGCTCTCCTTGAATCTCTTAAGACGTGAGCCTCCCGTACTTTGACTCATTTACTCTCGCCTTAACGCTATGCTAGCCTATACTTCACTGGAATCTACTCAGATCTCATTATATCCTCTTCCGCCTAAAGATTTTCCGTCCATCGCGCTATCATCTGTCTCCGCTGCGGGTTCTTCGCTGCCGCATGCCGTAATGCTTTTGAGGTCCTCATCCCATCTCTAAACCCCGCTCTGTCGGTCAAATATATTGTATTACAGAAACTAAAGACAGAATTACCAAACAGGAGTCAACCGACGGCGTTATCTCTCTTCCTGACGATGATCCTCGTGCTGTCGACATGATGATCCAGTATTTTTACAATCTCAACTATTGCAAAGTGATGCCGGACTCAAACTCTGACCCTAGTCACGATGATCTTTGTCAAACAACCGAAGAGCACTCAAATGCGGGAGATATCTCTGACATTCTCCTTCACGCCAAAGCATATGCAATTGCCGAGAAGTATGCTATTGATGATCTCAAGAGTCTCGCTCGCACCAAGTTCGAGACGACTGCTCAACGATCCTGGGATACCGATGACTTCCTTGATGCTATTGACGAAGCATATACCTCCACACTAGACAGCGATAGGGGTTTGCGGGACATTGTCCTGAAGGTCTTTGCTGAACACAAAGAGCTGCTGGACCGGGAACAAGTTAAAGTACTGCTTAGAAAACTAGGCTCGCTTACTTATGATCTTGTTATGTACTACCACCAGAAAGGCAAGTCCGACGTTGGTTGGCAATAGTTAGGTTTCACCCCGTCCAAGTCTGCGCCAATGAACCGACGTATCAGATGAAAGAACACCTGTCGATGAGGATGTCGAGTTCGGCGACTCAACTGATTGTATCTGCTTCCTATGCTATCACAATAGCTTTATATGTGTTATAAGCCACGCGGTATTATTACCGAAACTTTGCTTTGAGGCCCACAGGTGACGTAAGCATATTCTGATTTAGTTCCGAAGCCCACAACAACAGCGTACGTCTTTGTGTTTACTGCACTACAGCTTGTCTAACTACTGATCCGAAGCATTGCGTTGCGTGTCATGTACATCTTCTTGGAATATGCGCATCCGACTGGCCTTTCGTCGATATGACTATCAAATGTTCAAAGCACAGATACACCAAAAACCACCGGAGTAGCTCAAAGTTGATTGAACTGACGACGCTGACAAGACCGAATATGGCATCTAGGGCATTCGTTAATGTATAGAGGCATCGTGTCGTGGCACTCTCTACAGTGCGAGGGGCCACCGTGGCTTCTCGGTATATCGTGCGTGTTCTGGCTGTCGATGATCAGCCTGTGCGCCTCTCTTCCTGCCCTTCGAACCCTCCCCTCGTGATTCATAACAGGAGTGTTGGCATCTCGATTCATAGTGGAATTAGCGCAAGCGTAGAGTCGCTTCTCGTTCCACGGCGGGCAGGCGCAAGTCTTCCATCGGTCGCCACATAAGTAGCAGAACTGCGCTCTGCACCGGCAGGCTATGTAGTAATGTAAGCTTACCTTGTGTACCAAGAGATGCTGGGTGATGTGACTTACTTATGTGATTGCATCCGTGCTCTAGCTCTACGATTCTTCGGCAAGAGAAGCATCGCTGCCAGCCGTTTGCCGCGGCAATCTGGAGTAGGTCCTGAGTCAAGATGTCCTGGGCACAGTCTTGGTCCTTATGCTCGGCGCCCTTGCACATGACACAGGTACTGTTCATACATCGTTGACAAAACGCGATATCGGCTTTAAACAACTTTTGACGCCACTGTCGGAATAGGATATCGCTGGATATCAGTTATCCAGCGCGGTTCGGCCGGTCGGGCCGATTCGGGCCCGGGATAGCTACGGCCGAAAGGGAGGACCTCAACCCATCAACCTCACCTCGGCCACCAGTCCCTAGATAGCGTCCTCCCCTCTTCACGCAGAATAAGGATAATGACAACAACAGTGTTATCCCCTTCGTCACCCACGTTACCGTATACGGTATATTCAATCCCCTGTGATTCCAACAGCCACAGCAGTTACATGCTACTACAAGCCTCTTCTGGCTTTTGGGACTAGGCACCCCAAACCAGCAACAGGAATCTTGCGTGCACCAGCACATCGCCCGTCCACAAAACCTATACCAGGCTCCCTCTAGGAGCCGGTTTCGACTCTCGGGGGTAGGAATTCTCAACCCTGTAAGAAGGATGCTGCTCGTCCCGATATGGTGCCCTATTCTTACGATCCGTTTCTGGCTCCATCCACTGTACTGGAGAGTCGAGATCCAGAAGTTGGCATTGATTGCCGCTGTAACAACGTTGTTGGTGGTCGCTTCTGGCGACTGGGGCAAGGCCCTCCCAGCCAGCATCTCGCTTGATTACCTAGATCCCCTGTCTTCAGCATCCGTATCTGGCTCTTACCGGAAGCCGGTTTTGGCCCGTCCTCCTAGCCACACACAAAGGACCTTACCAACCACCCCATTTCCAATATCGGAAAAGTTGGATTTGGCTCTTGTTGGGCGCTATTCAGGATGTCCGCAAAATCCATTTCCAGCTCCCTTCAACCGGCCGAGTTTGGAGCGAGATTATCCCCAACCACCGGACAAGGGTCTTGATTGCTGAGTCCTGTCCCCTGTCCGCAAGATCCAAATCTGGTTCTTTTGGAAGGCCATTTGTCACTTTTTTATTCCTGCTTTGGGAGCTTTGGGAGACAATCTGCCCAGCCACGCGACCAGACTCTTGCCCAGTTGTGTAGAAATGGATGTAGAGACCTAGAGATCCAGTTCCGATGTCGCCGCAACGATGAAGCAGGTGCCGGTTCTGGCCTTTGGGGAAGGATGTCCCAGCCATGTCCCCAGCCATGCGACAAAGGTCGTCCTCCTACTACCTCCCCTGTCTACACGCTCCATATCTGACTCTTGCCAGGAGCTGGTTCCGGCTGGTCTTTCCAGCCACGCATCAAGGAGCTTTCTTCCTCTACTACTTACGGTGACTGCAAGATCCATATCTGGCTTTCAATTGCTGTAGTGGAAAGTCCGGAACATGCTGGGAGCCTGTTTGGGCTCCCAAGATCCTAAGATGAGTCATCCAAGCTACACAGTGAGCACCTTGCTGTGCCGTGTATGGTCCCCGCAAAGACCCATTTCCGGCTCCTATTAACATAATGGAAAGCCATGACCTGGAAAGCCAGTTTAGTGCCCCTGCGACTATGACGCGGAAGTCATTTCTGGCTTTTGGTCGGGAGTCTTCCCAACCATGTAACAACCAGCTTTCTTGCTCTACCACTTGTTCTATCTGCACAATCCATATGCAGCCCCTGCAAAAGCAGGTTCTAGCCTTTCATGGAAGGCGTTCTCCACCAGCCGACAACGACTCTAACTGCTCTGCTACGTCCCCGCCTGCAGAATCCATCTCCAGATCCCAGTTGTCACCTTGGAAATCCGTGACCCACAAATCGACTTTCGACGCTGCTGCAATTCCATCTCGAGAGCCGGTTTTTTTTTTTAGGAGTCACTATCCCCAGCCATACAGCAAGCACCTTACGTCGCCGTGTATTCTGTCCGCTGGAACCTATTCCGACTCCTAGCCTTCGTTACTCTAGTTCAGGCCCTGAAAATCCATTTTGACAGCGATTGTGCACATGGCGAGCAGCAATGAAGCGAGAGAGTCGCCTTTTTCGCTCCCCATTCCTCCAGTTGTGGCAGTGCCCGCTGGCTTCCACCATGGGCTGAGTCATAGCGCTTGACGACAGCACTAGCGAGCAGACAAACTGTATGGCTGCACGTCAAATCTCCATTTCCGGCTCTACTCGCCAGCTGGAGCTTCATCAAGCTCCACAAGCAGAGGTTACGGAGTAGCTTCTTTCGGCGGTAACACCATGTGAAGCAGGTCCACACACTTGGCGCGTCTGTTTGTAGGGGAAGCGATGCGTACTCAGGACTGAATGGCCCTCAAACATGGCGCAATGATCATGGGGTCACGTTCAAACTGCCCAGAAGCATCATGAGCTCAAAGCTTCACTCAGTATTCTCCCCTTCGCGGCTCGTCCCAGCGAACGAGAATTCACCTCAGCTGAGGCTTCCACAGAACCTTGTAGCTACCTTCCTCCTCTCTGACTCTGACGAAGAAAGCGGTAGCGTCAAGCAGGAGAAGTCGTCAGCACGAGGGCCTCGCCTGCAGGAAACGAGCTCCACGAACAGCCTAGCGCCTCAACATTTGACGACTGAAATCAAGGCCGCCTGCTCGGCGGCCGCAGCGGTTAGACCCGATGTCACAGCCAAGAAGAGTGGCGCAAAGCCGTCATCCAGAGTGGCCCACGTTTATGGGAAAGCCTCCACAACGCGGACGCTACACCTGAGGACAACCAGCAGCGACGGCGACATAATCACACATTGTTTTAATTGGAATACGAGTGACCCCATCACGTCGTCTGCCGAGGACGGTATCCCGAGACCAGACTCCCCTACCATATGAGAGCGTTCTTGGTTTCTATCACGATGCCTTCCTATTATCAAATTCACGTGATTATATACTCTAGTAACAAGTGATGCAAAAGTGAGCACTTGGCCGACAGTTTGTGCGGCGAATCTGTAAAAGAAGACGTAGACGTTTTCGCAAGAAACCTATGTTCGCCGACAGGTGGACTTTGACAGTATTAGACAATGAAAATGCCGGGGATGACTGTGTTGAAAAGAAAAATGCCTGCTTTGGGCAACCTCGCATCCATGAGACGGCTTTCTTTCTGGCTCCTCAAATGCACATCGTCTCATTCAGCAGGCTCGTGATGTACATAGTACACATACATCTAGAGTACCTTTCCCCTGACCGTAGGTTATTGACACATCCCTACCCCTTCTTGCCAGAAATTGTAAAGCAAGCCGATTGCTGCTTTCAAAAACACAAAGGTATCGTGAATCACGCAACAAGCAGCAGTTTGCATGTCCCATGTGACTTCCAACACCAGAATTGTCCACAAACAGCTGCAAGAACAACCTCTCGAAGTAGACAATCAGAAACCAGATCCGGATGCGGCTCTACTTCCATCTTATGCGTCATACATATGTACGGCATGCCTACTTTAAAACGAATGTAGGGGAAAGAGAACGGCAAAAAGCTTAAAATCAAATTCGGTTGTCAAACGCCAACCCTCATACATAACACAGCATACTATGTACCTAGTCTACTTTTGTTCACAAAACTCGACACAACGCTTTATCAAGTCAACAAGTAACAAGTCAACATGACTCTTCAACAGCATCCACCGAACAGAAGAGATAGAACCAACGAAAATTGCGACAAAGCGATCAAAAACATCATGTGGCGTTGTGAGCAGATAAGACGGCGGTACGGGGCCGACCTGTACATCCAAGTCCGCTACAAGCACAGGCACTATGAGTACACGTCTTCAAATGAGCGCCATTTCCCCAAATCTAGGGCTGATCTGGTAAGTCGAATCACACAGTACCACCTCAGAGCTAAATTACCGAAGGAGGCCACATACCCGCTTCCGGTGAGGAGATCGCCGCTGGATTATGGGGAAAGAAGAACTGGCGGTGAAGTTGGAGGTCAATGTTGCGTAGTGAAGGTTTGAGTGCAACGGTGCAACCTACCGGCAGACGAATCGTGTTTGCAATTGATGTTGATCCCGCTTGTGGAGTTTCTCTGAAGCAGTACAAAACTCCCAACACCATGATGACTTTCTTCACATGGCAAATCCTTTTCAACAGTCGTTCCTCCCTAGATATCGACCAGTCTCATCTACGCGCCATGCTAGTTGCTTCTCTTGTTTGGTGATGTCAGGAATAGATTGGTCTACGGGAAGAGGCCCATTGAGTTCACTGGTGAGAAACTGAACTTCGTGACACATAAATTGGGCTAGTGTATAGGAGGGAGACTATTACTACCAATTTGATTGATGCTGTAATGTCTTCTAGAATTTTGGTTTCTACTGTACTGCACTCGGCAACAATCCATACTCTCTCTAGACCCATCGGTCTCCTGTTCGATAGAGAAGAGACGTTGAAGGTCGGCAATCTACGAAAGTTGGTGTCTTAGACTCCCATCATGGCGGATCCAACGGAGGCGGATATTGTAGCGGAGCCGGACCCCCCTTTTTCGACGCCAAAACACCCGATTCGAGCAACGAAGGCGACCGTCAAAACCCGTGTCACGACTCGACAAACGGAAGACACTACGCAGGAGCTGAAGAGAATTACCCGAGCTGTGACGCGAGCAGCACCAAGCGAAACAACGAACGAAAAGGCAGGCGTTACAACACGCAATGGAAAGGGAGTGGCGTTGCCGGCGGCGGACTGGCGGTGCTTTGGGTCCTTCGTACAACCTCTGTAAATTATTTTGGTCTCGAAGTAGTAGCACATTATTTCAAAAGGGATGATTACAGTATGACGGTTCAGCTGAGAGGTCCAAACTTACTAGAAAGTGTGGTGGGAGGTAAATAATATCAGCAACCTTCCAATGTACAGTAGTGCATCTAATCGTCAGGCGGGTTTCTCATCCGGTTCCCCGCTTCTTATCAGTCAGAGAGCAGAACCTATCCAATAGATGCGAGAAGCGTTTGCCCATCAGTTCGCGGTCGAATGCGGCGATGATATGCACTGCGCATTGTCACCAGCGCTTGCAAGAAAGAGGGTCTCTAGAGACGGCTTGGTTGGCTTATTGATTCTCGACAGGCGGTGCAACTTGACGTACAGGGTACCTGCCCCTCCGGGAAATGCGCGTAGAGTGTACTTAACCTGTGATACAGGCAGCAACATCGCAAAAGCTCACGCCATCACTGCATATGACGAGGCCCTCGACCCACTCCTAACGATGCAGTCGGCTGGTTGTACCTCTACTGGTATCATCTTCATTCGCCCGTTGGGACGTGGCTTGATGGCGAGGTTCATAGCGCCACATTGGCACAGAGGCACATCCAGGCTACAAATAGTACTTCGCCTCTCAAGTGAGCCAATCACCATACTGCACGCACGTATACCATCGCAGTGTCAGATCACACACTCGCTATGTGCAGCGAACAGGCTGCGTGAGATGCCAGCGGCAAAACAACGACCTGTTCGCATTGAATTGAAAAGGCTTCATTAGGATTCCAGGCTGCTCGTTCCCGTGGCTTTATTCCTGTGTCTGACGGTGAATTTTCAAGCTTCCATCTTCTCCCTCTCAACCTCATAATCTGGCTGAACCTCGTTCATCTGAAGGCTTGATATCTTTGCCCGTAGGTACGCAGAAAAATCTATGAGAGATAGTGGATTCTTCCGGACGTCGGTGCTGAAGACTTTCCTGGCAGCCGTTTTGCAGCAGTATCTCCGGCTGGCCGGCGCCGGCTCCGGATAACATCCTGGCCTTCTCCGAAGGCCCTTGTCAAGAATCTTCAAGAAGAGTACAACAGCATTGTCTTTTCAGGTGAACTGGTTGACCTACGTAGAAAGAACTAATCGTTATTAGCGAAAGATCGAGCCCAATTGTCACGAGCAGGTCAGGGCAACCGACTGCACCACAAAGCCAAAGCTTCGGTAAGAATGCAGGTGAATCATTCATCTCCTGTTCTGCATTGTATAGCTACACCGACCAATACCCTACTGGTTGGGTCGTATCATAATACCGCCGCCCTTCCCACACTGCAAGCATCGAAGTTGCAAACACTCCATTTCCTTGCAATTTCCGCAATGACCACAGTTGCCCAGGACGGGAGCTTCCAAGTAGGAACTTAACAAATCCTTCGCAAAGTCCGCCAAACTCAAGGTCATGACGTCAAATTCTTCTTTCCTTGTCTTGATTATCATTTCCATATGCTTTCTGGCGAATCTAATCGCAGTGTCACGAAGTCGTCTGACGGAGGGTGGTGTAAGTGAATAGATATCATGAAGCGACGCCAGAAATTTATCAACGAGAAATCTATTCTCCAGTATTTTTTCATATCTGTCGGCCGACAAATTCCGTAGGTCGTCAACCTGATACCACACCTTACCCATGCAGTCGGGCAGACATGCGAAGATGCTTTGAGTTCATGTGAGTGAATGTATTAAGTATTCGCCAGTGCCAGAGAGAATGCGGTTTTGCCGTGAGTGGCGTGGAAAAGAGAATATCCTTGTGAGAGGGATTATGAGCGATGAGTGCTCTATCCAGAGCTCTCCTAACGGACCTGTCTGGATATGGCAATATAGCCATTTGAAGTTTCGCAAAGAGAACGTCAACCCTATAGGTCATGGCAAGGACCTTAGCGTTATGGTCTGGGCAGGGATGACCCGACTGAGCCCTCAAGTGTTTCTAGAGGGAGACAGTGACGCCAAGAGGAACGGGTACTCTTCAAAGAGCTATTGCGCTGCTCTAGAGGAGGGACTCCTAGGCTTTTGTGAAGCCGGGCAAGTCTTTCAATAAGATAACGCCCCTATTCACACGTCAAGATACACACAAGAGTGAATTGAGACAAGGAGTATCTGGGTTGTTACGGCCCAACCAGTTGGGGTGCTGGCCGGCGTAACTATATAGTGCAGAACAGGGGATAATGATGCAGGCGCATCATTACCGAAGCTTTTGCTTTGTGGTGCAGTTGGTTGCCCTGACCTGCTCGTAACAGATATGACCTTCCGGCTTGGCTTCGAGTTGACTTCAGGGCGGCGGTTTTGGATTTCACCTTGGCTTATGCTCGTGGCTGCGGGTCACGGAGTCGTCTTGAGTTTTCCTTACCAAAATGGGCTTGCTATATTTATAACGAGATACGAATGCTCAGGAAACAGTGCCGTGGATCCTAAAGGCGTGGTTTTGAAAATGCATCTTGTGGTCAAGCGGCATCTCACAAACCTTACACTCTATCTTGTCGTCGTCCTTTATCTTAGACAAGTGCTTACGTCTAAAGTGCTTGGTCAGGTCGTTGGAAGAGTAGAACTCTTGGATGAGATCATCCACTCGGGTATCATCCGGAGGGAGGCTGCGGGCTTGTCCAATGCATACAAAGCATCTTGTTGGCCTCTCTGTCTTATTTCTGGCATAAATAGATAGCGTGGCAAGAGAAAGGGGGCTTTCTTCCGAGCCACTGAAAGGCGTCGTAGAGAGCGAGTCCTTCGACAGAGGCCGAGGCCGGCGCATGGTACATGCTTCCTGGACAAGACAGTATGCGGATACTGCGTCGATGGCGTTGTCTTTCCGTCGGTATTGGTCTTCGAGTGTGGCGATGAGCGGAGCAGTGAGCGCTGCGAGTAAGCGCTTTTGTGCCGGTCGCTGTGGACGGCAGATGTCCGCCGCCGCAGGCTGGGTGAAACCATCGCCTCGTAACTGGCGGTCAATGTCGTCAACGGCCTGGTTGTCAGTCCATTCGTGTATAATACTCTGCTTGAGCTCTCTTATAAGTCTCTGCTTTTCGTTGTTTATCTCCTTCCTAGCATCCTTATACGCTTTAGAGCCTGGAGGTAGTCGTCAAAGGGCCATCGTCAATCTTCGGATTGTAGGATGAGTGGCGATGGAGGCAGACTGTTCCTGCGTGAGATCAGTCAGCCGACGCTTGCTGATGGAGTGGCCAACACTGTCAGACTGCTTGATCAGCGCCTGTTGCGGCTTTTGGCCACGGCGGATGCCCCAAAGGTCGGCGCCAATTTCACGTCCGAGATAGTGATGTCGAAACGGTTCGGAGCTGGCGTGACCCAAGACAAGGTTTCGGAGTGCCTCGCTGACATCGGCTATGGCCAGGGGTCAGCATTATTCACTGAAGGGAGGGTGGTAGAACGCAAACCGCTTTGATCAAATCCGTTCGCTGCGTTGTAGCGCAAGCTGTAAAGTATGGTAGAGTATTCCAACCCAAGAAGCTCTCCGATTCTCTTGAACCAGGCCCCCATCATGGCCTCGGAAATGGGGTCGTTGGATAGGACATAGCCTGTAGTTGTCAGGACAGCCCGACGGAGAATGTACGTGTCGTCTAGATCCTCCCGTAACGGTAAAGGCAACTCGAGCTCACCAGGGCAAATATCAAGCTTTTTCAGCTGATCCGGTGTGGTGAGGCTGGTTGCACGGAATGTCTGGTGACGGATACCCAGAAGAAACACGTGTGGGCTGAGAAGTAAGGAAGGATCAAACATAGTTTCGGGGATTGGATAGGTGTTCCTGGAGACGTGTGAGCTCTTGACACTTCCATAGCACTAGCACTAGGTCCATACTGAGCTTTAGCACCAAGGTACTCCTTCGTGAACTTCGGAGTGAACCGAATGAGAAGCTTATGCGGTCCGCCTTCTGGATCCCTCGCTAGAACGACGCGTATATCCCTGAAACGAAGCCTCGTGATAGCTCTGCGGCGAGCGCCGGCCGGAGCAACCAACAGGACAAAGAGTACAGCAAGAATGCGTACTTCTCCCAGCCCGAACATCTTTCGTGTTGTGCTTAGCGTTTCTTCAATGTGCTGCTTCAGCTGGTCGATTGTCATAATACGGTTGGCCCGCGCCTGGTCGGTCAGGCCGTGCTTCTTGGCCAGCCTTCCAACAGCCTGATCCCGTCAGCAAAAGGATTGTGTCGACTCAAAACGCATACATACCTTGCGCATGCTGCGACCCAGTTTAGAGGCTATCCTCTCGCCCATAGCCCTCTCAAACACAAGCCTAAAAATCTTTCAGTATGTCTCCAAAGAGCTTTTCTTCTTGATACCGCTCCTCTTCCTCCCGTCTTTGCCAACTTTCTGACTGAGGTACCAATCAAAAAGGTTATAGAGGAGTTTTATCGACAGCGTCTCGTAGCAATGTCGGGGGTCAGGGCCGAGGACTTCGCAATATCTAAGGTTCAGAGCGTTAGCCAGAGCAATGTCAAGGGCAAACCCAAGTCATCCTTACAAGAGCCACTGTTCCTCAACGTTATCTAGTAGTGCCGTTGTCGAAGGACTGTAATCTTGACATTCGAAATCGCTTTCGTTCATTTCCTCCACCGCCTTCCGCCAGTACTCAGGCGGGTGGAGATTCCCGCCAAACAGCTTGATCTGGTCGTCGACGTCAGGTTGGGCATTCTCCTCGAGGTCTTCAAGGTCCGTAACGTCGGTGTCCGAGCCGTCTTCATCTTCGTCCACATCAAAGACATTGTCGTTGGATTTGAAGGTACCCTTGCTGCTATCGTCATCGCTAGGCGAGAAGGAATCGTCGGGGTCGTAGGCGTTCGTATGACGACGCTGGCGAGTTAGCATATTGATGGAGGTACAAGATGTGTTGGGTAGGGAAATTCGCCGGCACAAAAAGTTGAGTGTTCCGCCGCGGATGTTCGTCGGAAAGCGGATGAAAAAGGATGCAAATAAGATGGATCGCTAGAGAGCAGCAGAGGTGGCTTATGTACTCCCAGCGCGTAACCCATATTGAGAGCTGTAGCGGGAGCCATTGTTGGATGTTTTGTGAATAGCGCATAACAAAAGCCAAATCCAACTTTGTCGACATGGGAAATGGGGTGGTCGGTAAGATCCTTGGTGTGTGGCTAGGACCACGGGCCAAAACTGGCTTCTGGTAAGAGCCAGATACGGATGCTCAAGACAGGGGATCTAGGTAAGCAAGCGAGATGCTGGCCGGGATGGCCTTGCCCCCGAGAGTCGGAGCCGGCTCCTAGAAGTAGTCTGGTATCGTTTTTGCGGACGGGCGATGTGCTGGTGCAAGCAAGCTTGCTGTTGCTGGTTGAGGGTGCCTACTCCGAAAAGCCAGAAGAGGCTCTTAGTAGCATGTAGTTGCCCCCGCGTCGAAGTTGATTTCAGGGCTTCCAGCCTTGGAAACCGCAGAATGAATCAGTAATGGATCCTGCAGACGAGGACGTAGTAGAGCAGTTGGAGTCGTTATTAGATGGTCTAAAACGCCTTCCATGAAAGGTCAGAACCTGCTCCTGCAGAAGCTGGACATGTATTGTGTAGATAGAACACGTGGTAGAGCAAGAAAGCTCCTTGTTACATGGCTGGGAAGACTCTCAACCAAAGGACAGAACCGGCTTCCGCGTCACAGCCGCAGGAGCACTAAGCTGGCTTTCCAGGCCATGGCTTTCCAATACATCAACAGGAGCCGGAAACGGTTTTTGCGGGAGCCATTCATACACGGCACAGCAAGGTGCTTGCTGTATGGCTTGGATGACCCATCTTGGGATCTTGGGAGCCCAAACAGGCTTCTAGCATGTTCAGGACTTTCCAATACAGCAATAGAAAGCCAGATACGGATCTTGCAGTCACCGTAAGCAGTAGAGGAAGAAAGCTCCTTCTTGCGTGGCTGGGAAGACCAGCCGGAACCAGCTCCTGGCAAGAGTCAGATATGGAGCGTGTGGACAGGGGAGGTAGTGGGACAAGGAGGACCCTGGTTGCCTGGCTGTGGACAACCTCCAACCAAATCCAGAACCGGCACCTGTCTCAACGTTGCGGCGACGGTGGAATTGGATCTCTGGGTCTCGGCATCCATTTCCACAAAACAGAGCAAGATCCTAGTCGCGTGGCTGGGGAGATCGACTCCCAAAGCAGGAATCCAAAAGTAAGAAATAGCTTTCCAAAAGGGCCAGATTTGGATCTTGCAAACAGAGGACATGACTCAGCAAGCAAGATCTTTGTCCGGTGGTTGGGGATAATCTCGCTCCAAACTCAGCCGGTTGAAGGGAGCTGGAAATGGATTTTGCGGCATTCTAAGTAGCGCCTAATATAAGCCGAATCCATCTCTTTTCGACATAGGAGATAGAGTGATCGGTAATGTCCTTGGTGTGTACTGTACAGTAGCTTACATTATATACAATTAGTGCGCAGGCTGTGACATAGTTCTCCGAATACTATGTTCATCATCCCAATGTCCTCGGAGTATGCCTTGCTGACTCGACCTCGATCGCTTGATTTCTGTGCCGACTTGCTGGAATCTTTCGCCTCTGGCTTCCATCTTCGCTTGTTCGGCACCAGCTGAGCCAACGGACCTCGGGGTGGCTCCAGCAGCAGCGCTCTTTCAAAGTCGATCATCATAACCCCGTTGATCTCCGCATTGAACAGCATGTTTGCCGTCCGTACATCCTTGTGGACTACGCCCTGTTGATGTATTGCGCGCAACGACCGCATCGCCTTCCCTTCGAGCTGTTTACCCCCGCCACCCACAATCCCTGTTGATTCAAGGTCATATCCTCCCCACGACAGAAATTTCATGTGAACCACATACACTCGGTGGTCATAGTAATAAGTCCTGTCCATCAATCGGAGGTCGATGGCCACGAGGAACACGGGCACATGAGTACCTTGGACCGCCTGCAGACGTTTGTAAACCGCCGCCTCGTGCTCAAGGTCTTTGGCAAATATCACACCGCCTTTGCTTCGCCTCAGTCCTCGTTGTACGATCAGCCTGTGATCTCCTCAAACCTCTGGAAGACAAAATGGCCTTGAATTAAAGCATGCCATTACTGAAGGGCCTCTTTCCAAGGAGGGAGAAGCTGGTCCCGGATTGGCTTTCGAAGTCAGTCAGCGGCCAGGGGTCCTGCTCAGCACAGGTCCTACGGCAGAATATCGCAAGGGTACCTGACTTGCCCTTGCCGCAAAGACATTGATGTAGTCCTGGGTGGTTCAAGTGGTCGTGGTAGGCTAAGAAGCTTCCACGCCCTGGGCGAGTAGGAAGAAGCCAGTTTACAAGGAACGAGCTTTTTGTGGCTTTAGTTTCACTATAACTGCCGGCAAGCATTGTCATCCGCATTACCTGATGCTGCTGGGTGGTCTGTGGTAGGGTATAGGCATTTACTACGACTAAAATACAATGAGCATCTAACAAAGCAAGCATCCGGCACAGGCCGATATGAGTCATAATTTACTAAAGGGCAAGAAGATGGCGAAACAGGCTCTATATTGGACAGTTTGACAAACATCAAAACATATCGTAGGAAAGAGGAACTCTATGAGTCGGCATTATGTTGAGCGTGAATACCGTAAATTGCCAGAGTCTCGTTAACATTATTTTCTCGCAGGCGATTTGCATAGTAACGTTTGTCTTAAACATTATCATCGCACGAAGAATTTTTTCTCGCAACTCTTGACGAGCTCTTGTCGGATACTGGTGTTGGCGATCGACGCCGAAGCACGTAGATGGAACTCTACATAATGACGTTCCGCTTACAGTGTACTCTGGTAACTCAGGCCGTGATTTGCACGAGTCAAAGGAAGATGTGAAGACCACAAAGCTCAATATGGAAGCCTTGCGGGGAGCATACCCAGTGTGTCCAACAACCAAGTAAAGCAAAATTTGGACCCTTTACTTGACTTGGTCGACCGAACCCTTTGCTTGACTTGGTTTACTCGGTAGCAGCGGCTTGCTTTGCTTGCTTGGTTGACGTTACTCGGCTATTTTCCATTCCCTGCCCGGCTCTGGTCGTAGGTCTATGCTACCATTCCGCTTCGAAGCAGGTGCTTCTGGCATTCAATCGCTGCTACAGTGTCCGAACTGAGCCGATTCCGTTCATCTGTAATGACCTTCTTGGTCTGTGAAAAGACACCCTCATACTCAGCGCTCATTGCTGGGCAACTGAACAAGTCAAACGCCATCTTCGACAGCACAGGGTAGTCAGGTGCATGGTGAACCCACCACTCCAGAGGGTCCTCAACATCCAGGTCTGCCTTATTGGTCCTAGCCATAAATTCATCCAGCTCAGACGTCAGTCTTGCCCGCTTCTTTCCTTGTGCAGCCGATCCCATAGTGACAGAAAGTCTTTGACGGCGCTTGCGAGCTTGCTGGAGTAAATCAAGTATCGCATTGTCATGAGCAATGGCCTTCTCCTTTAGCTCCTCCAGGTCCAGTTCTTGCCGTGCTCCGTCCACATGTCACGAAACAGTTCCTTTAGCCCAAAGAAATCATTTAGCATACTGTATGATGGCTAATTCTAGCTTAAATCAGTCTAACTCTCCTCGTAACAGACGCCATGCCCCTAGCCGTGAAAGTGGCCTCTAGTTCGCAAAGAATATTCCTAAGCTCCTTGTCAGACCTCTACGCAGCCCATTTGAGGTGGGTACTTTGGTCATTCACTGGCAGGCAACATCATTGCGTTACATTTCCTGCCATTGCGGCCCAAAACAAGGGCGTTCGGCCGGAATCATCGCGTAAGTAGATGTCAGCGCAACCTGTACTAAGAAGCAGCTTGACAACTGTTTCGTTTCCATGCTCAATGCCCCATGATAGTGGCGTTCTACCGTCATTATCCTTCGAGTCGATGTCAACCTTGCCAGTGTCGAGGAGCATCTTGGCGACTGCTTCGCTTCCATGCTCAGCGGCCCATGATAGTGGCGTTCGGCCATCATTATCCTTCGAGTTGATGTCAACTTTGCCTGTCTTGAGGAGCATATTGATGACAGGTTCGTTTCCGTACCAAGCTGCATGCGATAGTGGCGTTCGGCCTTGATTATCTTTTGAATTGACATCCACATTTTCGGTGTCGAGGAGCATCTTGATGAGTGTTTTGTTTCTACTCATGGCGGCCCATGATAGCGGCGTTCGGCCGCAATTGTCTTTGGCGTTGATTTGAACCTTGCCAGTGTCGAGGAGCATCTTGACGACTGCTTCTTTTTCCTGCTCAGCGCCCCATAACAGTGGTGTTCGACCATAATCATCCTTTGAGTCGATCTCAACCTTGCCGGTGTCGAGCAGCATCTTGACGAATGCTTCGTTCCCATTCTCGGCGCCCCATGATAACGGCGTTCGGCCGTCATTATCCTTCGAGTCGATGTCAACCTTGCCAGTGTCGAGGAGCATCTTGATGACTGCCTCTTTTCCATTCTTGGCGGCCCATGATAGCGGCGTTCGGCCATCATTATCCTTCGAGTCGATGTCAACTTTGCCTGTCTTGAGGAGCATATTGATGACGGATTTTTTTCCGTACCAAGCTGCATGCGATAGTGGCGTTCGGCCTTGATTATCTTTTGAGTCGACATCCACATTTTCGGTGTCGAGGAGCATCTTGATGAGTGTCTTGTTTTCACTCATGGCGGCCCATGATAGCGGCGTCTGGCCTTCATCATCCTTCGAGTTAACGTCGACTTTGCCGGTGTCGAGGAGCATCTTGACGACTACCTCCCTATTAAATGAGGCTGCCCAGAGAAGCGGGGTTCGGCCGTCATTATCCTTCGAGTCGGTTTCAACCTTGCCGGTCTCAAGGAGTACCTTGACTATCGTGTCGTACCCATTCATGGCGGCCCATGATAGTGATGTCTGGCCGTCCTTTGAGTTCATCTTAAACTTTTCTGTGCCAACGAGCATCTTATCTTTTGAGTTGACATTAACCAACTTGTGTTGAGGGTTATCTTGATAGGTTTGCAGATGTAGCTTATGTTGCTCTTATATACAGCAACCAGCTGGGTTGCGACGCACCTGATCAGCGTCAAATCTAGATGAACTGTGCCTAGAGATGATTTCGGACTTGCAACAGCAGACGTCAGATTCTGGTGTACATACAGTACACACACACACACACAGAGTTTATTACGCCCTGGCTAAGCCATAAAGGGCTCTTACGTCTATCTTACATGCTCCCCTTGTTGAGTTTTTACCCTGGTCTCAAAATAAGCCCCGTATATGAGATCCACTTCCGTCTGCGTCATCTTTGATTACTCCTTCCGATGATTGCGATTTCTCGTGATGTAAGTAGCAGGCCATCTTGGAGCACTTCCTCCAAGTGTTCAGGTCCCTATCTTCGGCGGCTAAAGCGAGTCCTGCTGTCGGTGGCACGAGGGTGCGTGAGGGGTTAGTCGGTGATTAGTGTTGGTGCTGTGATATTGTGCTGTTGTTGTCCTATGTTTGGTTGATTTGCATATCGAGTCGTCCTGTTGCCATGGCAAACTTCACTGTCTCTCTTACGACGTCCACGCATGGTGACCAGTCGTCAGGGTCTGATGCGGCCTTTCCGCCTAAGTAAAATGACAGGTTACCTCTATGCGTATCAGTTCGTTGGATCATCGGTGCGCGTTGTGCTGTCCATTGGGTGCACCGGAAGAGAAAATGCTCAACCGTCTCTGCTGCTTGTCCGCATGCACATTGATCCGAGGCGGCCGCCCCGATTTGGTGCAAGTACCAGTTGAGCCTTGCCATTCCCGTCCGCATCTGGGCCAGTATGCTGGCCTCCTTCCACGAAAATGAGTCGTACAGTTGCCGTGTGTGCTTTCCCGGCAGGGCAGCGTCAACCCTTTTCGAGAACTGTCCTACCCTTTCCGGTAACCTGCAGTACTCCTGTACTCTCCTCAATGCGTTTCTGAGTGTGGTTGAGTAGGCCCTGGCTGGCTTCTTCCTCTGCCGGAAGCCAGAAGAGTGTAACCTTGTTGCCTTTACTTGTCAGCGTCTTGGCTGCCTCGTTTATACGACGGATTTCTTGTTGGCCTGATTGTTGTCGCGGTCTTCCTGCTGCTAAGACGGCCGCTTTGTTGGTGGAGAAAACGTAGATAGCGAGGTAACGGACTCTCTTCGAGAGAGACTCCAGCACCGCTGCTATCGCCATGAGTTCCGCCGTATACGGGCTTTGCTCCGTCCTAGGGCCGATGGTGGTTGATCCTGTCGTCGTGGAGCCGCCTCTCCTGTGTGACAAAGGGAGCAGTACTGCTGTTCCGTAGCCCACGACTCCGTTTCTTGCCGAGCTGCCTGTTGCAGCCCTCACGGCCCACCCAGTCTGGGTCGCCTTGCTCGCCCTGTCGCCGTCTTCTTCCACTACCGTATAAATTCGGCTTTCCCACGGTGGCTGTGGAAACGCTCCGATGGTCTCAAGCCTGTCCACTGGTAGGTCTCGGTATGCTGCGGCCATCTTCTGGAAAGGTGAGATGTGCCTCTTGAAGCTCCGAGGTCTGGTACGTCGCAGCGGATGACTCGCAGGCAGAGTCTGGAGACGCACCCAGAACTTGATCGCTTTCCTTTCGAATCGTTCCTGGGCTGACTGTATGCTTGCCTCTGCTTCAGCGACCGCTGTGGCCACTGTATTGAAGGTTCCGATGATGGCTTGGGCTCCAATCCTCTGTACCCTGTTGATGACCCTCATCTGGGCTGTCCTGCACCTGTGTTTCCAGACGTTCGATGCGTAGTCCATTGTCGGCGCTACCGCCGCCACGAAGAGTTGCCTTGCCGTCGACGGAGATAGGCCCTTTAGTCGTCTGAGCTCCAGCACGGCTTCGAGGCCTTTCGACGCCGCTTCTGCAATATGTTGCTTGAAATGGAGTTTGGTATCCATGATTACGCCCAAAACCTTTACGCGGTCTTTGGGCCTGACTGTGTCTCCTTTGATGTCGAAGGTTGAGTACTCTTCCGGTTGTCGCCAGTTACGGGTGAAGTGTATGATGGCCGTCTTGTCTGCTTCGAAGGTCGCTCCGCTTCGTCGTTCCCAGTCGAGGGCTCGGTCAATGATGGCCTGGATCCCTTGTCGGTTCGCTTCTCGCGATGGTCCGGTGACCCATGCCGTATAGTCGTCTACAAATGCCAGCGATCCTCCATTCTCATCGATTTGGTGCTGGACCAAATCGGCGTTGAAGAAAAGGAATAGGACAGGCGACAGCGGTGAGCCCTGAGGTAGCCCAGCTTGAGGCAGGGAGCGGACGTCCGAGTCCTGGCCGTTGACCTGGATGCTTGCTGTCCGGTGCGAGCAGAACGCATCCACCCACGCCACCAGCTTTTCCGGGATCCCTCTCGCCTTGAGTCTCTGAAGCAGTCTCTCCTTATACACCCCATTATATGCGCCTTTGACGTCGAAGCTGACCAGACTGAGGACCTTTCTCTTCCTCCATGCTCTGTAGATGTACTCTTGGAGCAGAACCAGAGCCTGCTCTGCCGATCGCTGCTTCCGAGCCCCGAAGTGGCTTGTAGGCAGGAGCCCGTATGTCTCGACAGCATGCCCCGAACAACCCACCCCTTCCGGGAAGCCACTCGGCCGGCCGCGGCTGTGCCTTAACGACCCCGTTAGCCTTTTGCTCCGTCTGGAGACCTTCCCACAGGAGTGTCTCGGCCCCAGGCAAAGCCGAGACGGTGCCGCCCCGTATCCGGTACGGGCCATACGGTCGCGTCGTTCGAGTTTGCACCTTAAGCCGGCCGCAACGGTAGTCCCGTCTCTGAACCGACCGACATGCGCCTCCGTCCTCTCGAGCCACCGTGTCGTCTCCGCAGGTCTCAAGTGCAGGGGCTACTGCGCCGGCGATACCACGTCTTCTTAGGCGCCCCAGGTACGAACTGGGAGTGCATCAAATGTACCGGCGATACCGCGTCCAAGCGACGGCCCAGGTACGAACTGGGAACGCAGCTCCCCCGCTGCCTTCTGGTCACGACCACGGCGCTACGGCCCACCGGACACCCCGGGCGCAACCCCAGGTCCAGCTTCCCGTTACCGCGACTCGTCTCCGACTCGCAGCCGACCATGTCTTGCAGATCAGAGGCGCAGAGCAGCCATCACGCCGGCACGACTACTCGCTCTCTGTCCACTAACCCAACCCATGTCCGCCGTATGGTGTTCGATCGCGGTGCGCTGTGTCCTCGGGATCGGTCCGGCCGCTTTTCCTGTGCTCGAAGCTTAACAAGTCTGCTGACACCATACCAACCCGTCGGTCTTAACAACTTCCATTACGCTCGACCAGAGCACGTAGGCTTGTTCCGAGCCCTCGCCGGGAGACGCGCCGATGCCTCACGATGCTCGACTCGTCCGCCTCCCGAGCCCAGAGCTGGATGGGCCGGAGGGTGTCCTATCTCTTCATCGACGTCGGCCAATGTCAAGTCGGATGGTTTTCTTACGCCAGTATCCCCCGTGTAGCTTGTTGGCTTCGGAAATGGCGTGGGTGGCGCGGTGGTCGTTGATCGCGTAGTCTGTTTGTAGGTTCGAGAGTGCCGATGAAAATTTTCACAGCACGATCCAACCGCGGTGTTTCGACCGCACGCGACACACCGCGCCACACCCACCACTCCTACTGACACCGGACACCACGAGAAGGTCTGCCACATCGTCCTACTGCTTTTTCAAGCAGCATCCAGTGTGCTCACTGGAGGCCCAAATTACTATGTACGCTTGGGTGACAATGGATTCCATCGAAGTCATTGACGATGCAAGCGACTCCGATACTTCTGACGCTTCTTCCTACGACAGCGAAACGTCCGAATCTGCAACTTTAGCCCAAAGATGCCGGCTGAGACTTGCCGAAAGTGCCCTGACATTTGTGCCATGTGCTGACTGGGAGCCAGAACAGTCGTACGACAGCGAGCCTACGATACGTTACAATGTGGAATGGAAGCTGTCCGTGAAGAACAGGGGGCAAGCTGGCGAATCGGAGCTTGACGTTGTCGTGTCGCCACGCAAGTTCTGGAAACAGGTTTTCCGTCCGAAAGTTATTGACGCAAGTGTGAATAAGCCTTGGAAAGAGGACAAGGCGAAGCTTGTTCTATCCATCACCGGCCATATAACAGGCAACATAACGAAGCAATTTCCGGAACTACGGATTGACTGGTCATTCGTTACAGTACCAAACAGCTTCACGAATGGATCAAATTTCTAGATGACGGCAAAAGGATCACATCCATGTTTACCTCTTACTATTCACTGTATCTGATAAAAGGTCATCGCAATAGCTTGTTGACTTTATTCCTATGTGATATGCATGTCTTCTGATATTGCGATACACAGTCTTGAGAGACAACAAGGTCTAGTAAAGAGCCTGCTAACCTAGTCTGACCCTGCTTTTGGACTATTCATATATAAATCTGCCTCTGCTTGTACTAAATCCATCTGTTCTTCCCACCATGTTGCAGCGGGATCATCATCGTCACGATACTCATCAGAGCCTGAATCCCAAGACACCTTCCTGATGTTTCGCCGTTGTGCTCGTTCGATGGCCTGTTCTGTCGCCATTCGATAAACTTGCTCCTGCTCACGGATGTTTCGAGTTCTACTTGCACAGTCGTGACAAATCGAAGCGCGTAAACTCTGATCATTCGGTGCTCCACGCCCAACGAGTCGGCAGTGAAAGCAAACAACATATTCTTCGCCTCTCACAGTGATATGGGATCCTGGGCTGTAACCCTGAATGCGGCTGTTCGTACTGTCTGTCCCGCATTCAAGACAAAAGCGCTTGTGAGCGTCTAGACCACCTCTTCGTCTTTTCTTCTTGAGCATGGTGTCGGCAAACTTGTCGGCGTGTCGCAAGCGTTGACAACCAACACAAGTGTATATGCGTAGTCTCTCTGCAACGTCGGTATTTTCTGCTTCGATCTGTTCAGAGTGACCAAATATGACGATATCGTTGAAATGTCGACAAGTTCTTTTTAGGCTCAAGTTGTCCGGAAACGATAAGTGCCCGATAACATCGCGAAGGAGCTCATTGGGCAGGTCTGGTAAGGATGATGACGGGCTTTTAGCCTGCATTGGCCGTGTTAGATTGAAGTGCCTTAACTTTTGGCTGAGAAGAAGTTGGCTCCGACTTTACAGGTGGAATACAGTGAAGTCCCGAGGTGTAATAGGTAAAGGAAGGGAGGAAGGATTGTTATTTGTACGCTTTTCATTTTGTGCAAGCAGGGAAGCTTAGGCTTGGCTACACCGCAGTAACCCCGCCTTCGACGTCATACGTCTTGAAACCGACTGCCACGTCTCTATGTGGCGGCCGCTGCAGGTATTGAGGTGGAAACACATCTACGCTTTAGACCCCACCTCATCGACAGACGCCAGGACAAAGATAGATTCAGTAGTCACTGAACCACAATCGCTGGTACACAGTTCTCAGCTAAGCTCTGCTGACACCGTGTGGAGCACATCTAGAAATCTAAAGTGTCGTTAATGAATGAAGATGTTTACAATGTATGCTCTTATCTGTACTTGCTTCTATGACGTCAACTAATTAATTCCCAAGTTAAAAAGTGCTTCTGTAATCAAACAAGCACTTCGCTGTGCGCAATGCGGAAGGCGACCCTAGATAAGTTTGGTGCCTGGACTGAAAACTGCCTTCACGCACTATTCAGAAAGGGTTAAGGAGATGCACGATGTTGATGCGATTTGATGAATTCCAGCATGGCAGGCAGAATTAAAAGATCGTCGCCGTCTCGAGCTAAAATGGGTAGACATCCATTCACGTGGCCCGCAATGACGTACGCTAGCTTTTACTTGGCTTCTTCATTGGTGGACAACCTCTCCGTCATGAACCGCGCCAGAGCCTGCGGAGTACGAACGCCAGGTCTTCCCCGCACTTGTGCCCGTTTGAGGATCATCATCCGAACTTAAATCAAACAAAAGACCCATTCACCGACCATCAGACCGGGCCGAGCCGTGTGAGTCCACAATGGAGTCAAAGTCTCAGGATCCATCCCCGCCGCTACGGATTCTGTCCCTCAGTCAGAACAACCACGTCCTGCTACATCCTGGTCACTAACCAATCCAGATGGCGGTGGTATCCGCGGCATTTCCAGCCTTCTGATTCTCGAGCACTTGATGGAGGAGATCCGCAAAGAGCAAGACCTTGAGCACGTCCCGCGACCATGTGAACTCTTCGAATTAATCGGCGGAACAAGCACTGGAGGGTACCGCCACTCGCGACAGCTTTGACTGGTTTTCTGCTCACGCTTCCCAGGATCATTGTCATCATGCTGGGAAGGTTCCGCATGAGTGTCAACGAGTGCATCCAAGAGTACCGAAAAGTTGCCCAGAAGGCGTTCACTCCGAAACGAACGACGCTCTTCCCAGCCTCGCCGAAGGGTGCCTTTTCCACCACAGCGCTCGAAGAGGCGGTCAAGAACACAAGCAGGAAGTTCTGTACAGCGAAAGAGTGTGCCGACCAGCGGCAACGAGGCGTTGCAACAGAGAAGGTTTATCCCCATCGAGACTTGGAGCTCCGCGACCCGCAATGCACCAAAACGTACGTACCTCTTCCGCAGAGTTCTCAAATACGAGATGTGAGACTCACCTTTCCCAAGCGCCGTTCTTGCCATTACCAAGGACAACGTTGACGCCCCGCCAACGCTGTTTACAACGTACGATACGTCGGAGGGCTTTCGCGGGTGCTCGATCTGGCAGGTGGCTCGAGCAACGTCCGCAGCAACAACGTTCTTCAAACCCATTCGAGTCGGCCGGGACGAGATCGAGTTCGTTGATGCTGGGTTTGGCTACAACAATCCATGCGAGATCCTTGTCAACGAGGCGCGAAAACAGTTCCCATCCCACACTCGTATACAGGTACTCAGCATTGGTACCGGGCTTGGAGATGTCGTCAGCATTGGTAAAACGAGGATGGACATCGTCCGCGCGCTGAAGAGCATGGCGACCAGCTCACGATATGCATTCTCAAACATGACTGTGTTCACAGCCGGAACCAAGAAAACGGAGCAGTCTGAGTGCGCATCGCGAACACGGTAGGCGGCTTCGATGGCAACCTGTGTCTGGCCTATCCCTCCAAGGCCGAAAATAGCAGTCCTCTGACTGGCGTCTTTGAACACCTCGTCTCGGCCGACAAAGTTTTCGTTTCGTCCATACGGGAGGTGGCATCCTCCTGTACAAAACCCCCACGAACCTACTCTGATCGGCCATACGTCGCCAACAAAACCAAGAGTTATACCGGCTCGGGTGACAGCTTGATGGCGCGAAGGAGACTGGAGAGTTTTAATCCCGGGCGAAAGATACCCAGACCATTTCATTAGATGCTTGGAATATGACAGAGCGCGGTTGCAATTGCCGTACAAACCGGCGTCGCCTGGATACTTTGACGACTGCCTGATGCAATCCGTTGTCGATCGGCGTCGGCGTCCCGTGGAGGACTTCGACTAAGACTGCCATAGACTGCCATCAAGGCCTTGATCAGACGGATCCGGATCTACACGACTAGTCTCAGAGCTGTCAGAATTGTCAGCTCTGCGTACTTCTGTCCACAAGGCTAGCCTTTCGCTTTCCGAGACTGTCCAGGGTTATCAGAGGCAAACCAAACCTGTCCGCGACCTCAACGAACAGTGCGAGGCTTTGCGCGAAGTTCTCGGCCTGCTTAAGAACACCCTCGAAGTTGTTGGAAACCTCGATCTCGCCACCCTCAAACCTCCTTTGCGACGATGTGGCCAGCATTGCGAGGGGTTCGAGCAAGCACTTGGCAGATGTTCGTCGCAGGCTGCTGACGGTCGTGTCCGCTTTCCAGACTTGGCAAAGCTACAATATATAGATGGTGGCATTGGCGATTTCACCCAGCTCCTTGCCGGATACACATCCACCATCAAGATCGTCCTTGCCAATGTGCAACTGTAAGCTCCTCTATATTCTAATGTATCCTAGCGATATCTGACGGTTGACATGGATAGTGATCCATCTACCATCACTGCCGAGAGCTTGGAAGATTACAAAACGATAGCCCGGACAGCCACTGTTGACCTCGAAGCTATTCTGCAAAGCCTTGACGATAAGCTCACGGCCGCAGCCGGACAGACAATAACAGAGACCAGTTCTGATATTAGAGAGGAGCGGTCGAGCATACAGAATTGTCTTGATATCTGCGCGCAGTTTGACAATGCCCTAGAGCGGATTCAGATCCGGCCGTCTTTGGACCCGAATTCCGGTCCCTTCGATGCAAATACAAACTCCATTCGGAATACCAACGAGAGCCCAGAGGCTGGAACAAACTTCGAAAGTGAAGCTGAGGAGCTTGCCAAGCTGCAGGAAAATCGGACCCGTGCTCACCAGGTCAAGAAGAACGTCAGCATGATCGACAACGAGGCGGATGGCGACACCATCGTCCAAGTTCTGGTATCGACCACAGATAAGACAATTCGCGGCAAAAACAAGAGTGATAGCAACAACACGAGGACGGTACAAATTGGAGGCCACATGAGCGAAGAATCGGTGCAGCAGCTGTTCCGGGATGCGATGGGCATCTCGGTCACACCGGCTGCTGCTGCTAAAGAGATTGTCAGTTTCAACGGCCGGTGTGGTCCAGGGAGGGTCATAGGAAAAGTCCCTGGTACAAATCACCAATCAAATGTGGGCAGGGAATGAGGCACTGCGGTCCGCGAAGCTCCGAAGTCATAAATTTGGGGTACTGTATCTACCTTCGTCGGTAACAGAGAAATCGCCACGTTCATGTTATGCATCGGTACTGAGGCAATGACCTCATTATACCGAGCCGCTTGTAGGTATTTGGAGCTCAGGACATACGGTTCCTCTCGTCTGCCCCCAGGACAAGGTTGTTTATGGCGGCTTTCAGGGGAGGTGTGGACGGAATGGCTAGTATATCGGAAGGATGAGCTGCGGTGGTTCCCGCACGGGAGTTGTCCGTTCACCGTACAGAAAGACGGGCACGGTCACAATCTCTCTTTTACCATAACTACTTATCAGCAATGTTGTTTTGCGTCCATCAGACATGTCGATGCAGACCATAGATCTCTAGCTGCAGTGCATCACGACTATGCGGCGCGGCATCGGGTAGCCTTGTTAACGAAGGCGGGCCACCTGGCTCCGCGGCGGAGATGCCCACCTGTCCCCAGCACGCAGAGCCGCGTTTTTAGTCAGAGTAAAGAAGAAGGTGCGTCGCCAGTGAGGCCGTAATTCTTATACGCGCTGTTGGTCCCGTCCGTAGCCTTCCACCTGCGGTGGATGTATCCCGCGTCGGCGGAAATTCGACGAGCACTACGGATGTGAAGGAGATGGTTCCAAGAGCTAGCAGACATCCGACGCCGCGTACCCATAACACTGTCGCAGCTACCTTCCTCTACGGGTGGACCAAGCAACAAAGGTTTCAAACACCGTAACGTACTGAATTCCTCGGCGTTGTAGACATACTGTTTCTTGCGTGACAGCCTTCTGTGACGTAAGGTGGCCGGATAGCGTCAATCGCCGTCTGCAGTTGTCTAGGCCGCATCATTGCTCCACGAACGCTTCTTGATGTCCTTCCTGGGTTCGGTGTGCAGGGCTAAGGCATACTGGGTCATGCTTTTGTCGAGCAGGTTTGAGGATAGCCATGATTCTACGAGGGTCCAGCGGCGACTACAGGCCCACTCAGTAGTTCAACGCAGACGCTTCTAATTCTGCATCTAAGCTGGACGTTGATACCACTGTTGGGCCTATACATTGTCCGCATCATTCAGTGGCTCGCTCCTCGTCTCGTAGGTCTCCAGCTCTATCATAGATCCTGCCACTTATCTCTTGTTTGATCCAGCTCGCAAATCAACCGACTGCAGTGAACCGTATACTTATGATCCTTCCCTAATTTAGTCTCCATCTTGCCCAAAATACTCATAAACACGTCGTACGCTATTGTATACCTTCCTTGCTCTAGGCGGATTTGTGCCATACAGAATGTGTAGAGGAGTGTGTCTGGATGGTCCTCTCCGCATTGGCGAGAGCTCGTCTGGACTGCTTCAGTCATCAGCCTTGCCGCCTCCTCTCTTTTTATGTCATCATTGTCCCTTGTAGCCTGCCTACACTGTGTCATGGCCAGATTGTACATGGAAACGATTGTGTGATGGTTGCAATCTCCTAAAACCCGTCTGCTCTCCTCTAGCACCGGCTTCCCCAGCTTTTCCGCTTCGTCCAACTGCTTCTGGTCCACGAGTACTGTAACTAAGTTGGCCAAATGATTGAGCGTAGTAGTATTACTCATCCCCGGAACACGAGTGCTGATTTCAATGAGGGCGTCCGAAAGTTTCTTTGCGTCTTCAATTTTGCCTGTTTCGTAGTATGTGCAGGCAAGGTTGCCCATTGCGGTGAGCGTTTCGGGGTGTTCCTTGCCGAGCGTTTTCGTCTTTGCCCGTAAGACTCGCACCTCGACATGCTCTGCCTTCGCATGCTGATTTTTGCGTTTATATACGAATGCCAAGTTGCCGAGCGCGATCAGAGTTAGGGTGTTATCCTCTCCCAGGATTCGTTCCGTTGTCTTTACCACCGATTCGCCATATTGCAATGCCTCTTCATAATGACCTTGGCAATAGCATATATGGGCCAGTTGAACCTCAGAACTGAGCGTGTCAGGATGTTTTTCGCCCAAGACCCTCTGTTTGTCCTTTATTGTTTCTTGCACCAGTTCTTTTGCTTCCAAGTATCGCCCTTGACAGTGATATGTGAATGCCAGACCAGCCTTGCAGGTAAGTGTGGTAGGATGGTCTTCGCCGTGGACTCGCCGAATTGTATTCAGTAGTGGAAGCCAAAGGTTTTCTGACTCTTGGTTTTGGCCGTTTTCTCTGAGGGCATCAGCCAACATCAACGTAGTTGACAGTGTCAAATCATCCTCGTTGCCCAGATTCTTTATCATCAAGGACATGGTCGAAGACGCTAATTTTATCGCCGCCCTGTACTTGCCTTGTTGTATGTATATGCGAGCCGTAGTGGCTAGGGAACGAAGTTTAGTTCGGTGGTCCAGGCCTAAGGCTCTCCAGCTCATTGCCCTTGTCTTACGGATCAGCTGCATTGCATTTTGGTGTTGGTTTTGATCCATAAAAATCTCTGCCAGATCGATGGCGGAGTCAAGCAAAAGCGCGTGTTCTTCCTCTGTATCCTTGCATTGTACAATGGCACTTCTGATCTCGTACACACGCTTCGCTAGGAGTTCGGCTTGCCCATGTCGGGTTTGATGCTTGTATGTTCGTGATAGTTTGGTCATACATTGGAGTGTCAAAGGGTCTTCTTCGCTTGACGTCGATTTCAGCTTTTCGAGTGCGGATGATAGCAGAGCTTCTGCCTTTTGATATTGACCGGCATCGTAGAACATTGTACCCGTTTGGAACAAGCTCGCAATCGTATGGGGGTCGTCTGCTCCGAGCACCTTTCGCCTCATCTCCAATGCCTTCGTCGCTACGTCGATTGCACGTTCAACCTTACCGTTCGAGTACAGGAACACGGAAAGATTGTACATGCATGTGAGCGTGAAACGACTATCTTCCCGAAGTAAATCCTCCGTCACCTCACATAACTGTGCCGATATAAATTCTACTCGATCGGATACGGGCATCTCTTGATTGATTTTCTCACTCGTGAGATCGGGGGTGAATTGCTCAACAAGAAAGGCAATGGCCTCCTTGCTACCGTACTGGTCCTCCTGCCCGGATTGTGGTGTTCTCGATGAAGGGCCGCTTCGGTCGTCGGAAGTGTTCATTCCTGGGTCAGACATGTTGGCGAATGATGATCTTGATAGGTATTGCGATGGGTTTTGGTTCAGTGACGCGTTGGTACGTTGGGATGAGAAGAAGAGTAGCGGTTCACATGCGGGGTAATCCGTACTGTGTGTGCACGGATAGCAAGGCCCTTGTCCTCAGAAGCTAAACCCGCTGAGTTAGGTACCTAGCCTAAGCCTGGCTGCTGGTCTGTGCGCGCCCTCCGCACTTTTCCATGGCCCTGGTTCTAGCCATCTTGCAGTAGTACTTAGGATGCTCAACTTCTGAACAGGGAGGCACCGATGCACGTAGCTTGACTGCTCACCGCCAGATCGAGGCGGCAATTGTCGTTCTATGTGTATACTTTCTGGATCCGAACTGTGAAGCAGGCGGGCCTTACAAAGCACTTTTGACTGCGGACAATTTTCGACGGCGCAATAAGAGTCCTTGAGGCTTGCCGATGTCTCCTTGACCCAGAAAGAGAGTCAGTCGCATCAGCCCGATGTTCCGACGAGGTGGTGTACGGCGCCGTGTCGTCCGGTGCGCGGTAAACGGTCCACCTACGGAGGTGGAAGTGATGCTCGGCAATCAAAGTGGCCCCGTGGGTGGCTGTCCGCGACGTGGACTGAAGGTAACCGTCCACGAACCGGGATGCCGAAAGAGGCCGAGGCTATCCCGTACCGTCAGGCGCCATTCGTGGGTAAGGTCGACCGGTCGGAAATGATATGGCACTACATGTCTAAACACCGCAGGCGATTTCGGTGTTGTGGCGTGTCACGTTACGAAGAAACATGCAGCCAGTTTGCTGGACTTCTGGGGCTTGGCTTTGGCACACTGTGTGAAGAGAATTGCAAGCTTGGTGACCACGAGGTCTTGGGCGGGTGTTGCGTACGGTTTGATACATCCAAAGCAAGTAAGAAAAATTCGCAGCGTTTAGGTGAGGTACCTACGTTCCAACAACACGGAGGCGAAACAGACTCCTCTGTGTTTGCTTGTTCGAGTGGAATCTGCCAGGAGTGGAGGCGCCAAGCCCTGAAACGGGGCACAGCGTTGTGCCGGCGGTTGAAAGATGAGCAGCGCCTCGCCGAGGACCAGCAACTATCCAAGCTGCTCCGATGATTGGCCCGTCAAACGTGGTGGAGGTGCCAACAATTTGGTTCCACCACCAACAAAGCAGACCTGTCACCTGTCCAGAAGCTTGAGTGTTGCGAGATAAACGTGCATCACAACATAGGAAAAACGCAGAGGTCTTGAAGGGTCTATGCTAGTATCACACAGGGATGGCATTGCGGGTTGCTTTGATAGTGCATTCTGCTTGCCAGTTACTGCATCTACGAGGTTGGTGGAGAAGGTCCCTTTGATCTGATTGACCAACGGGTATCCGAGGTCGGGCCGAGGCTTCCAGATATCCGATGGGTGGGCTGCCAACGTGGCCTGCAGATGCACCGCCCTGTCATGGTACCGGTAGGTAGGCCGAGCTGCTTGGGGATGTACCTAACAGAGCAGTGTCTCATTGAGGGGTTCTGAGGCGCCACCTGAACTTGTTTATTGGTCGCTTAACTAGGCAATGAGGCGCAGCAGTTTTTCTGCTTCGAACTATGGTTAGACCCAAAGCGTGCACGTGCCATTCGATGTGGGCCGCTGCTCAAGGCGCATTTCATCCCTTGCGGGGTAAATAATCGCCAAACATCATCACCGGCGCCATCTAGTCTAATTTTTTGGCACCGCGTTTCGTTCCGCACAGAGCAGTCGCACGGCGTTCACAATTGGAATATCTACGGTCGATCGATCGACGACGGAATGCCCACTCGGGTCTACCAATGGCAAAGTTTCTCCAGCAGATTCGCATCCGGATTTGCAACCAAGCGACACCGAATATGAAGGTCCCCTTCGGCCGACTCATCGGCTAGACCTAATCAAGATTGGAGAAAACGGCGTTCAACTATTGGTCTCAACTCATGATCACGTATACGACGCTGCCAACGTCGAGGGCGGCAACAACACCTTCCAGTGTATTGGAGGCTGGAGCGAGATATCGATCCACGAGCTCGGACGGATCCTCATCGTCCACCAGAATAATGTCCCTAAACCCCCCGAAACGCCATCTGAACAGTCTGCATTCAAAGGCCAAGGCTACATGATCAAAGACCTCGGTCAACAACGCAAATTCCCGACGAATCCATAAGGTTTGCATGGTCAATGTGTAGGCAGCATGTATTCGAATTACCGAGAGAAGCGGAAATTAGAACACAGTCATATACAATGAAGTTCCCATCGCTTTTCAACTTCCGCCAATTGTCGTTCCCAAGGTTGAGTCTCTGTAATCATCAAGTCTTCGTCTGTACTCGCCTACACCGCCCACATGAGTCCCTGTCGTAGCAGTGAATACCTGGTCCTTGACCTGCCAGATTGCTAAAATGTCTAAGGCATGTTTCTGAAAACAGACATCAGGTGTTGGTTCTGGTTGTCAATCGCGACTGAACTAGGTCGCCACCCCGTCACAGATGTGCTCAATAAGGCCGGCGTCTCAAAATCTATCACGGGTTATTGCTGACGATGCGTAGAAGAGAAGGACACAGACGCGCGGCACGACCTTACCTCACGAGAGGCAATTTATGCTGTTGCACCTCGCAGCCCCAGCGCCGAACCACGCAAGTCAGAAGGCAAGGAGGAAACCCCTGCAATTCGCCTGCGCTATCAGCCTTGGGATATCGCCATGTTGCTTGTCAGTAGAGGCACGCACATGGAAGTGGACGGCCTAGACGATCTCAACTGCATTTCCGACGGACCGCCCGTCGGTACGTTATTGGCTCTCCACGACCCTAGCCGACTGCGGATGCCCAGCCGCGATGCCACTGACGTTGCCGGCTGGCTACTGACGGCGCAAGCTGCGGACAACAACTCTGTCATGGGCCAAAACACGACGCCCCTTGGCCACGTCTTGCGCAGTAGGCCAGTCAGACTGGCACAATCGGCTTCTCATTCAGAGGCGAACCAGTACGGCCGTTTCTCCAGCCAGCCTGAGTACACCCTGCTTCACGGGCCCGCAGAGCCTGCAAGGACGTGAGCACACCGACATTGATAGTTGACGCTGGTAACTACAGTTGCCCCATTCATTTCGCTGCACAAGACGAAGACTTCGACGTCTGGCAAACCTGATCCGGAGACTGCTTGCCAATCCGCTGGACAGTCAAAAGCAGACCGTCCTGCACATCGCCCCAGGCATCTGCTCGCTTAGCCTCTTGTGGCCTCTCGACCCTGGCGCCGGGCACTCGTTTTCGATACGGTCCCACGGCACGTGTGAGCCTTGACGTCGACGACGCTATCACATAGACATTCGAAGACGTAATCCAGGTCCTCGAAATCATCACAATGCGGGCGCCGCAAGCCTCCTGTGCTGTGCACTATCAATACCAGGTGATCGACGACCAGCAAAGCCCTGCGCCCACGCATTGTGTATCGCCCTTCATACAGAGAAACGTTTATCCACATCTCACATTTGCGGTCGACACTATCTGCGCTGTCTTTTGGACACCAGAGGGCGAACGAGTCGTGGGACAGCAAAGCTACGACAACCACACACCAGCACTCCGTCACCTGCATTGGCTTCTAACCCCCTCAACGTTTTAGCCCGCATTCTATCCTGCCGGTTGCCTTCTCCGGAACCATAAGTCGTACGGCTACCACTCCATCTCCGCGTTGAGATGCTTTTGAATCACAAACTCTGGTTAGGACTTCATCTCATCCAGGAAGCGGCAGGCTCTTGCTATCCGGGCTGATCTGGCCGACCTCGACACCAAAACGGCCAGTCTCTAGGAGGGAACCGGTGAATTTGTCGAAGGCGTCGGTGAGGAGAACGGCGCCCTCAACTGAGATATCATTGCGGATTGTGCCAGGTCTCTGGGACGCGACATCATCCAGAGGGGTAGCCATCGTCTAAAAACTGGTCATCCTTAGAAGCTGAAAGCGCACGAAGTAGTGCCAGCTTGAGATGTTCACAAACTTGACAGCAGGAACCAGCTCCTTTCGACTAGGTCTCACCTATCTCACCCTGTGGCGTGCGTGGTTTACATAGCATCTGAGCTTGGACAAGCCTAACAGGCCTACTTGGAAGGAAGAGACCTCTAGGCCAGACATCGCGTTTCAGAAAGAACCGGTGCAGGAACTAGAACCAAAAATGATCGAAACCACAAAACGGTCTCTGTTGCAAGAGATCTGGTGCTTAAAGACACCAAAGACAATACATCCAGGTTTTGGGTGTTCATTGAATGCACTCAACTCTGATCATGAGCAATAGTTAAGGCTCTAACGGCATTAGGAAACAACACAAAAATCAGAATAGAAGCGTGAAGAAGGAAGGAAGTTGTCTAGGGCTAGCAGCCGAGGTGAGATCAATGGGCTGAGGTCCTCCCTTTCGGCCGTAACTATCCCGGGCCCCAATTCGGCCCGACCGGCCGAACCGCACTGGATAACTGATATCCAGTGATATCCTATTCCGACAGTATCCCATCGAGTGCGGGAAAACGTCAAAAACACCTACTGCAGGGTAGAGCCAATAAGGGCATACGAAGTCTACGAAGGAAGTCGTTGTATCTAGCCAATAACCTGCTAGGAATTTCGGCACCTACGATTCTGATGCGATCCCCATTCCACGGGTCCACAGTAACAGCACGGCATCGCATCCTCAGCTCCAACTCTCGAGGTACTATGTATCAATTGTGCAGTGCAGAATGTCGGTGATGTGGGTGGTGTTACGCCGAGCGCGTGGGTCCGTGCATCGGTCGATTGGCTAGTTGGGGGGTTTCAGGCAGGTAACCCCTCGCAACGTGCGTACGTAATGCGACTCCACACTAACTAGGCCGCACTTCAAAACATGTTGATGTGATGAAGGTGTCCATCTGAATGGATGCGCACCCCGACTTGAAGCCTACGCATCATGAATGGATCAATGGGTGTAGAAGAACTGACA
>NW_026054844.1:0-53550 GCF_022836535.1 Colletotrichum spaethianum
CGAGTATCGGGGTCGGGGTTGCCGGATAACGTGTCGAAGACGAACACATCAAGGAGCGGTTGAATGAAAAGCATCAAAGACTCTTGCATATCCTCGATAAATTGCAGCAGCAATGGCTTGACCAGTGCTGCCATTGCCGGGAAACGGGCATCGACCCATGAGGAAAGAAAGAAAGGGGCGAAGTCCAGAACAAGAACCAGGACATACGCAAGAGCGTATACTGAAAACGTCCAGCCTATGGCCTTGTTGTTCTTTCTGGTATCCGCCATTGTCTGTTTGTTACATGGCTGCCGAGAGTGAATGGGGGCAGCGATCTCCCTCTAGATATCCTCATCCTCGGGCCTTTCCCGGAACCACAGGACTCGCAAGCGCTGATCGTTTGGCCATCAGGTCTAGACCCGACACTTTTGGTAGACATGCATGATTTTTGGAGGTGCTTGTCGGGCGTCAAACTGCTCTGTTGTGGCACTAATGCGAGTGCACATCGGGAAGCGAGATATGGTGTGGTCATGACCTTTGGTACCGTTCACGTTGAGCGTAGCCCTAAAAGGGTGGGCGCACTCCCGACCGCTCTGCCATTGGCTCCTGTTATACATCCCAGGTAAAGGACTTAGCTGCAGGGCCATCTGTTGGGATGACCACCTGAAGGTGGCGCTTGGCTGCAGCAGTATACCTGCTTGAAGTGCTGTACGTTCGCACACGGATTTGTGGTCAAGATGAGTAAGAGGTGCAGGATTTCAATGAAATTTTGTGGCATACGACGCGGCAGGACGTCATAGAGTTATCTGCAACAAGCCAGAAAAATACACGTATCCTACAGCGAGCTGTTAACAAGCCCCTCTTTTCGAACAAGTCAAATTTGTACTATCATGACCGATTGAACGATTGCGCCTTCGTCCTTTGGAACAAATGCTGGACACCAGTAGTCATATGGGTTCTCAGCCATTTATTCCGGTTGGGTCATCGCTTCTCGGAGCGCGGTCAAACGCCGCCGCCTCGCGGATTCTGTCGATGACGAATAATAAAGCATCAAGCAGTAAGACAACGAGATTGCATCTATGAATGTGACTGAAATTGTGCCCAATGAAAGGAGTCCGGCCACTTTGATCTCTAAAAAGACGATCAGGCATCTCACGTCTGGCTTTCAACCTCATTAAAGCCAGTCAAGCTGCTCAAGTTGTTGTTTCGACGGCGTTACAAACGGAGTAATCTACCAACCCTTGGAATGGTAACCTCCGAAGTTGTCCGTGTCCTTGGAGAAGTACTGGAGGTTGTTGGTGGGGGCTTCCTGGTCCTTGAGGCACACCTTCTCGGGGAACTGCTTCAAGTTGGCGACGTCGTGGGAGGTGTGACGTCTCTTGAGAACAGCATTGGCGGTCGACGACTTTTGCTGGCGCTCCCAGAGGAGGTTGCGGCGGAGAGACTCCGTCAACTCGGTCGCAAGCATGTTGCGTCGGGTTGTCCGGGGGAGAGGGCCGCCTGGAGGTGGCTGTGGCTGGCCGTCGTGTGGATGGGCTGAGCAGCAGACCGGGGAACCTCGTTGATGGGCTTCAGAGGAGAAGAACGAACACCCGCTTCATCATGAGAGGCGCGTCATCAGAGTCGTTGGGGGACACGGCCAAGGTGGGAGGGGCCGGGTGGCTAGTGCGCGACCAAGGGAGAGCCGAGGTGGACTGAGAGGCAATGTTGCCAAGGTGCTTGTTCTTGGAGTGGTCATTCTGCTCAATCATGAGGGTGATGAGCGAACGGCGTGAGGTCAAGTTAACCTTGGAGTCGACGCGCTGGAAGAAAGTCTCCTCGTCGATGCTGGACTTGTTGCTGTCCTCGATGGAATCTTCCCAGTCAGAAGAGTCGTCATCGTCGTCAATGGCGCTCTCGTCAACGTAGTCGGTCTCTGAGTCGTCGGCAATGGCCGACTTGTTGTCGTTGACGTTAGTGTCCACAGTCAGGACGTGAGTATGGAGGGGGTAAGGCATTGTGGGCGATGTCTTCTGGAGGTCTATACTCTGAAGCAAGTTGTGAGGAACAAGGTCCAGTTGTCGAAAGCGAATACACGAGCAAAGGGAAGGAGTAACGAGCGACAGATTGTTGAAGGGAAATGACCTTCGCTCCTGGGGGTGTCGACTTGATCTATCCCTCCCAAAGTCACGGCTTGCCGACGGTACCATACCGCAACCCGGGCCCGTCGCAGCAGATCCGCGGCCCTGCAATGGCGCAGGGAAAAAGGAACGTCGTCTTCAGCTTCGGAACCGGCACACGCCCGCCATCTTTCTGGTCGACCAATACCGTGCGTTGATTGACATGACTTGTGGTGCTCCACCCGGTCCAGTCTCTGGCTGGCACTCTCTTTGGCGCGCCTTGGCCGAATCGCGCTAGCAATTGGGAAAGCGTGGGGGAGGGGTTCGCAGGGGTGCAGTTGTATTGGTACTCGATGGGCTGAGCGGGTACCTCCAATTGTGGCTTTTCGCCAGCACCCGTTCGGGAAGCTGTCGCAGCGAAGACGCAGTGGGTCGGTTGACTGGCCAGGTCAGTGCGCATGATGAATGTCTCGACCGAACTAAGGTGCTGTCGTCGTCTACCACACACAAAGCAGACACGTTGTGGCGGGTTAGTATGCAAAAAGTTGAAATGACAGACTATGGCTGAGACTAGGTATGAGGATTGCCAAAGCAAGAGCGGTCGCCTCGGCCACACCAGTTGGCCCGATGTGGCAGCATGCGAAGCAGTTGGAATGGCACTGTGTGCTCCCGTTGGCGAGCTGTCAACGGCCCGACTGGTGAGTCGGCGACTTGTTCGGCGGCCGGCCGCGGCACCTGGTATCGCGGTCGGTTCGCAGCTTTGGGTTAATTGATTAGGACGCAGCAAGGTAGGAGCGGTCCGAAGAAGTTTCGTTTATTTCTGGAAGTATGCTACAAATACAGGGGTGTCCCAGCGTTCGTTCTCATCAGCTCATCACCGAGACTGCCCAGCCGCGAGATTCACCCACTGTGTTCGCTGCAATGTCCTGCTATGCCGTCAAGAATGAAGCCGCCCAATCGTTCCGTCCGTGAACTTTTCCTTACTCGCTACATCTTAGTTACATGACTGACGGCCCTCTTGCTGAAGCAGTCCAAAGCCAAATGAATTTCTGGGACGACTGACTTTAGCAGGCTCTCATCAGTTACTGTACCGGTGCTGTATTCGTTGGAGTCTCCGGGTTTGTGCTCGGTCCTGACTCTGGCTGCGCCGCAGAACTATCGCCGACATCAAGGATTTATAAGTCGTATTGCGGAGGCACGCCAAATCGTCTTGTAGGCTTATCGTAAGTTAGCCAATTGCCCGACGACGCGAGGCGGCAACCAAGCCAAAGACACCTATCCTGACGCTCCTCGACCATTAAAGCCACTTCAAAGTACTTATCGTCATCGTCAACCTCCGATGGGAACCAGTTGTCGGGGTAGTACTTATCGACCCACAGCAGCCCGCGTTGAGCAAAGTCTTCAGGTAAAGGCCTGGGGGTCTCCTTGTTGGGTCGGGGGAAGTCTTCTGATTCGATCCTGTCTAGTGACGGGCATTTTCTCAGGAGGGCGTTGAGCATCATCGAAATGAGCCTCCAGGGGATTTTGGCTTCAATGTAACCCATTGCTTCCGGAAATGACGACATGTGGTATAGAAACGAAAGTGCCACGTGCAGGTACGGGAGTACGTTTCGATCTCCGATCCTGCGGAAGACGGTGTTATAAACTCTGGCTGCGAATTCCAGAGCAAGGAGGAATCTGGGAGTTGGCGCAGCTTCGATTACAGGAGCAGATTTGAGAGCCAGCATGAGCACGTTTGACTCGCTACCATATTCCAGCAGAGCGCAGCCCAAAGCAATGCTGATGTAGTGGCCGTTCTTCTTCAACCAAGAAGAAGTGACATTTCTTGCTCTTCTGGCATTTCTTGCTCTTAGCGACTTTGCAGTGTCTCTGCGCTTTTTGCGTTTGCTACGTTCGCTACGTTCGCTGTGTTTCCTGTGTTTGTTGCGTTTGTTGCCCTTGTTGCCTTGGATGCGTTTGCCACGTGCACTGGGGCTCTCCCAACTGTCAATGCCCCCAATGAAATTATCCGCTGAAGACTCAAACTTGTCGCTGTTCTTCCCAGAGAAGAGGATACCGTGGGCACGGACAAATGCAGCATCAACCGGATGCAATCGCGTAGGAGAACCATCAAGGTGCGGATCGAAGAGTGTCATGATGCTTTCCCGAGCACTCAGAAAAGGGACGGGAACACACAAACTCTTTAAATGGTAAGAGAGCTCCTGCAAAGCATTTGGGCGAGCTAGAATGGCGAGGTGGTGGTATAGACGTCCTGTTGTTGGGGCTTTATCGCTAGACTTAGAATACCAGTGGCGCGAGACGGAGTTCCACACCTCGCGATCCTTGAGGTTTTCATTTTCAATGGCCATTCTGTAGTTGTCAGTAGTTGTCAGTAAGGGAGTCAAGACGGAACAAAATCCTGGAGTAGAGCCAGTCAGAAGGATGCAACTACTCACCGATAGCGTCCCAAATCCCCTAAACACTCGATCCAGGTGTCCTCGAACGTCGGCACCGTCTCGTACAGTAACGCCATCATAGAGTACGCCAGATAGATGAACGTTAACATGTGTTCCAACGATGCTGGAAGACGGTGACGCAATAGTTCTAAGAACGAATGGATCCCGTGCCTCCACATTCGAGCCGGCATGGCGTACTTGCTTGCAAGCCGCCGGAGAGCCGGGCTAGCTGAGGGATGCTGCGACGCCAGGAAGAAGTCATGATGTTCGTGCAATAGGGTTCTGTGTAGAGCGATGAGGGCCTGCCATTGTTCGTTGTTGAGTTTTGGGCCTGTATCCTTAGTCGAACTTTGTGCATTGACGACCTCAATGCACTTGCTCTCGACCATGACGAGGCCAGCATATATACCCTTCACCTCAGCAACAAGCTGTTCTTGGCTTATGGGACGAGTTTCAGGCTGTTTAATCATGACTTCTGTATTGCCTTCAATAAGGCGGTATTCAAAAGTATGACTCGGGGTGGCTTTCGAAGAGTCGGTAGTTTCTCGATCCTTGGAGCGCGTCGCATCAGCCTTGCGAGGCTGAGAAGTATTCTCTTCTGGCGTCCATAGTCTGCCAGACTTTAGGCCCGGACCTCTCTGAAAGTCACCATCATCACCACGACTGGCAATAGAGGTATGCGGCTGTTGGCGGGCGCGAGACCGCTTCGGTGTATTGGACCTGTGGTCACCATCTTTTCTCTTATTCTTCTCGGAGGCTGAGGGACTTCCGACGCGGACCCTATCTGCGCCGTCACCCGGGGGCTGAGCAGCTATTTCGGCATTTTTTGTTGGCTGCATCCCGGGTTGGACCTGGGATCCGTCGGAAGCGGGTGGTGGTTGTCGTTGTTGTGGTGGTGGTGGTGGTGGTGGAGGGTTCAGCTGTGTCTTTCCCCGTTGATGGTTAATAGCGCGTTTATTTGAGGTCATGGTCACTTGCGACGCAAGATTGACGTGCAACAACTGTAACGAGGGACTCGGAGGTCGATGTTGAGCTCGAATAGTCCCAGGGCTGGTGGCAATCTCTGATTCGACTCATAAGATGTACAAATCGACGTTCAAATTACACCGGCACCTTGGAGGTTGTCGTCAAGTCCCGACCCGAGATACTGCTGGAAGACAGGGTTCCGCGAGGCGTATGGTAGAGGCAAAAAGCTCTCAGGTTCGACGAAAGAACGATGTGTCGCCATGGTATTGTTTTCTCCATGGAACTGGCGGGTTTTAACGACCGCGAGTGAACGAGGCAACAATTTCGCCAACGAGAGGCTTTCCAGTTGGATGGTTCGCCATGAACGTGCAACAGGCTGCCAAAGTAAAAAGCCTCGTCAGGCAACCCGCCCTTTCCAAGGCCCCGCCCGAGGCAACCATGTGACGCTATGCTGCTGGCGAGTGAGCCGGACCAGCAGTGCGGTGTCTTAGCGATTGGGCATACCAGCGACAGAACACGGAGGCAGATTCCGGCCTGAGGACCCCCGTCGCGTTTCACTGCCAACAGCCTGTTCGGACGCCATGTGGCCAGACCACTGGTCGCACCCAGATCCGGCGGTCGCGAAAATCCAGCAATCTACACGTGTACTTCCTTCCACCTTCACCGTGAGCGATTTCACACGACATGACTGGGAACAATCAACCTGTGCTGGACGCCGACATGCGACCCCACTGCTGCGATATTACACACTTCATTGCATCCACAAATGACTCCTCTCACCTCCATTGGCAATAGCCTGTCAGCTTGTCATCCAAAACTGGATCCAAGAGCGGGTCACAGCCAGACTCGGCTCCGCGTAATCAAGCTACCACCCTAGAACACCCTGATTACGGTCATCCGCGCAAAGACCGAACAACCATCAAAGTGGATCTTTCACGAACGTCACTGGAGGGTCCGATGCAGAAGAAAAGGCATCGCGATTACTATGTACAACCCATCTCAGTCCTCTCGTCTTTGTGTCCGTGGAATCCAACTTCCCGCACCTCAAGCAAGGGTTTACCGTTCCTATCGGTTGTACTGGAATCGTTAGTCGTGGACTCGTTCCTCCGTAAACAGTACCTACCACCACGCAGTCTTCGCAGCGGGCGCCGTGCACGTTCACCCAGCCAGGGCAGTCGACGCCGTGCTTGTATCGGTTTGTGCAAGGGTAACGATCCATGGTGAAGTGATGGTGACGGTTCGAAAAGTCAGTTGAGGAGGGGATCGTAACAAGCGGCCACTGTCTCAGCGTCAATGGCTATTTATGTCAACAACCCCCGAGGACAGCCGTCCAAGCAGCCTGGTAATGTCCAGATTGCAGGACACTGCGCCTGGCCTCAAAGGTCGACTTCCTTGTTGGGCTGCACGTCATTCCTGATCGGGCGACTGCATGGGACGCATTTGAATTATGAACGGGCACGTTCCGGAGTTCAGGCGGTGCCCGAGATAAAACGGGTGACTGACCAAACACACACCACCACAAGTGCTGGGAACATGGGAGCGGGGCGTGAAGGCCGGGCGCGCCGCGATTGGCCGGGTGGCTACGATGCTGTGTAGTGGAGCGCATTCCGCCAAGCGCAGAAACAGAGGAGGCCGGCAATCGCTCCCAGATTGCTGATTTTGGCTGCAGCAGAATGCATCACATTACTTCATTCGGAGGGTTGGCAAATGGCTCGCCCAGGGAGATGTGTCGTTGACGACGTCTGACGTGATTGGCTGCGTCGCACTGTCATGCCAGACAGCAGGGGCGTTGGCAGAAACGTCTGATTACCCCGAAGCAAGGCGGCCAACCGTGGTGGTGTGATGGGCAAGCCAGATCTGGCGCTGGGTCACCGTCGTACCTGGGCTGCAGAGGGCGACAGGGGCCAGGGGCACAGGGCCAACCGTCCGCCGCTCAGCCCCTTCTCGGCTGCGGCTGCTGGGCTGCAGCCCTGGCTAGCGGGCGTGGCCGGGCTACTTCGGGGTACATCGGAGAACGACAGATGACGGAAGAAAGGCGTGCATCAAACCTCACCCCCGCGTTGATGAAAATTGCTCTTCTCCTGACACCCCCCCACATCAGAACACACGCCACAGTGTCGGCTTATCACCCCGCTGCGACATTTTAAACGCTGCGGCGGGATTGTCGAGAGTGGTGCGCTAGACTCCATCGGACAACAACTCGGCTGGCCCAGGCCATCTAATCTTGCGTCAGTCGTTGTCACCGGGCTGACCAATCATGTCCTCTCATTTCGCGACTGCCACTTGACTTCCCGGCACGCTCTGACGGCGGACACCCAAACACGATGAAGATTGTTGGGGGTCTGAGGGAAATTTGGTGCATTGGAGTGAAGGGGATGGCCCATGCAAACAAAGACATGGGGCTCAAACGACAGACTGCCTCAGTGGATTAGGCCTTGTATTGGATAGTTGAACTTGAGAAAATACGACCAATGGCTGGAACAAGGAAGACCTTCCAGGAAAGTCTCCAAAGATTTCATCGCCCAGTAAAACCTGTGCACTCCTATCCTGGCGCTGGCTTTGATGCAAATTATCGCGACGAATGTGGTTCTCCGAAAGCTATCGGTACCAAGGGGTTTACAGCGTGGCCAGGCAAAATCGGCCCCGAAGCAAGGGATTCGTTCCATATTTCTTGATTGGCGGCATCCGCGATGAAGCTCTGGGTCAGTTCTTGCTGGATTGATCCTTCCACCCCGTACTTTTCCCAGTCAAATCCATTATCAAAGTCTTCCAAGTTGACTCCATCAAAGTCTTCCAAATTAACAAAAGAGTCGCCTTCGTTGCGCTGCTGTTCGGGAGCCTGAGCGACGGCTTCAGCGGCGGCTTCTTTCAAGACGGATAAGTCTGTTTCCAAATCATTGATCTTGCGAAGAAGACGCTTGACCTCAGAATACAAAGCGCGGCGGCATGCTGCGCATTGGCGTTTGGGCCATTTTTGCTTGCGCTGCGAACAGATGTAAGCGTGGTTCGAGCACTAAGATGGTGAGCATGACTTACTAGTCCGGAACGAAGCGGTATGGCGCCGCGTCTGCGTCGAGCCATTGGCCTGGATTCGAGAATTCCGGATTGGATTGGTGTAAAGTTAGATTTTTACCACGAAAGGGTTCAAATGTACTCATTATATAGCCCCGAAACCAACGCTGCCTTGACATTCAACCGGGGATACCAAATCGGCATGACGGTGCCTGTTCCTTTGCAACGCTTCATTTCACTGCGCAGAATTCAGTGGGGTTGGCGGATGGGTCTAGGCAATACTGGTGTGCTGCCTGCACAGGCAGTCCGCTTGTCTCCGTTGAGCCCGGCAGGCCTATTTGAGTTTTCTTGCACATCGAAAAGAGGACCTAGGCAACGAAGCACGCAAACGTCGATAAAGAGAAGAAGCCAACCTCACAGCATGCGTCATCGCTCATGGCATTGACATTTTCCCTGTATCCAACTCCGTCAATATCAAAATGGGCAATCTACGTGGCACGCCAGTATCTTGTCTCATACCCGATTGATATTTTTGCTTTGGAGAGAGGAAGGTGTTGACCTGGGCCCAACGCTGATCACTCGCCCGTGCCATCTGATTGTATGCCCCTCGCGTCGCCCCATGTCAACACCCCGGGGATCGCCGGCACGGGCCAATTACGACCTGCCTTCCTGGGTGTGTCATACGAGTCCAATCTCACGAAGCCTGTCACCGGGGCGGAAGCTCCAGCGGTTGCCGAGCTTAATTTACAGCGCTTGACTGGCGAAGACCCGGCTTCTCCATCCCCCGTTGAGGTCACAGTCGCCAGTCACACCTCCAGACCCCTGAAGGCACGCAGCAGAGGAAAGAGAACGCGCCACACTCCAGTGACGATCCATCAGTCGAGCACTTGTTCCGAATTGGCATCTTTTCGACGATAGCTGCCTCGTGTTTGGCGTATGTGCTAAGAGAAGCACGTTATTGAAGTTGAACCATTTTTGTTTCGTTTCCCACAGACCAGTAAACTGTACATCTAGAACCACCTAACTTAATACTATTGTACATTCCGAATTTGACCATCTGGTTATGTATGGTTTTTCATTACCGCCTGAAGTGTTATCACGCCTCGTCACAAACATGCCCTCTTGATCCTTGGTTCCGTGCTGGCATTGTCAACTGCCGCCCTCTTTCCAGTTATTGAACTGGTGTTGAGCGGCTTTTCGCCCCTAACGGTGAAACTTGCTCTCGTCTGTCACTTGCACAAACAAACTTATTGAAAATAGTCTGACCTCCACACAATCCACCAGAGCATCGCCATTTGTTCCGCTTAGCCTCTCAACTGAGAAAAAATGGCTCCAAGCCTTGATGGTCCCACCATATCAAACCCGCTGAATCTTGCAATGCATGTTGATGTCGTCTTCGGCCGCCCTCTTTGGTACCGTCGGAGGCGGCTCTTTTTGTGACTGTGCCGCCGGAGGGCCGCTTCCTACTTCTTTTGCCATCGGAGGCGGCCCTTGTTCTGCTTCGGTTTCTGGTTTTTGGCCTACACAATGGTAGCTGACGCCGTGTCAGACCCCATTTGCGAATGAACAGAGGGTGGCTTACAAGGGGAAGTAAAGTTGGTTCCGCGTCTGTTTAAACCACTCGCGGATATCGACGCAATCAAGGTCGACCTCTTCTGACGTGGCCCCTGAACCCCTCACCATGCGGTCCTTAAAAAATCCTTCCGGATCACTGGTGATGACCGCTGCCATCAACTCTTCTCGGCTTTTCTCCCTGCCATCCTGCCTCCATGGGCTAGTACGCACTTTGAAAGTTATCTCTCGCAACATATGAAAACCAGTCGCTTTCATCATCTCTCCGTATTGACGCGCCACACTGATTGGGCGACCCAGAGATTCGGCCGCTTCCTCGTGGCGTTGGAAAAACTTCGATGCGGGGCCATCTCGAGAGCAAGTGTTGTCGTCACATTGGAGACTCAAGTCAATGTCCATCATCTGCAAAATACCGCCTGGATTAAGGTGCCTGGAAAAATCAGCCATCCGCCTGCGCTGATTTTGAAGGAAAGAGACGCACTTGTAGGCGCTTTCGATCACACGTCGGACGTCTTTGAAGCAGCCGGCGGTCCCAGCTATTCGTATGTAGTCGAACTGGAATGGCCACGTCCACTCCTCTTCACAGTTGCAAATCTCGAAAACGCAATTGATGGGGACCCTACCAGAATTAGCGTTTAACTTGACGTTGGCTTAGTGCCGACCTACATATCGGGCTGAATAGGCCGAAGGTCAGTGCCATACACCATAACTCTGTCTGGATTTGCATCCGCTGTATCTGTCAGTCGCTGAAAATGAGGGACTCCGTGTTGCTTACCATAGTCGATCGCCCATTTACCGGTTCCCGTACCGACATCCAGAACCATAGCTGGACCTCCTTTTTTGCATTGAGTGATCTGCCAGAGATGGTCGCCCTCAAGGAGCTCGTGGAACAGCTCATTTTGAAAGTCTGAAAGTCGATTAACAGGATCTACCGATAGTACTCTGAACGTGTTCCTTACCTAACCGTTCGCTGTCACGCTACAATATCATTAGTCTGTATATCTGAGAAGAAATGGTCAACGCACTTCGTCTGTTGGAGAAAAGTAGGCTAACAACTGTCAGTTTCCATCTCACAGCTGGATAGCTTTAACAGCACTGACAGTTTTCAGCCCATGAATGATACTCTCGGGAATATTTCAGCACCTTGTCATCGACATCGGCGGGAAGACTTGCAGTGTCAGACTGTGCGCGTATTAGTTCAATATCCTAAAAGCCAGTCTCACGTCTCCTGAGTTTTGGGGCCACTTAATTACTTCCTCATCCCAACGATCAGTCTCAGAGTTGTCGGCATCGTAGTCGTTTATCTCTGGAGTAGGGCTATTGAGAAGCGTCGAGTCGGAGTAGGTTTCGGATTCGTGGTTAGTCGCTGGCGAAGAGTTGCTCGAAAAGGGGGAGCCGGCGTGTAAAGCATGTCCGTCGTCAATCTCTGGCAAGGAGTTGCCATAGCCAGTATCGGAGCCCATGTCTTGTTTCACGGTGCGGGAAGCTTATCGGGTATTGTTCGTCGGCTCACACTGGACGAAGCCTATATAAAGGAGTTGAATTGGATAGTGCCACCAGGACGAAATTCGTCCGTGAGCTACAATCAGCTTACTTTATCCTCATTTCATCGCCATGCCCTCGGAATAATGTTGTTTGTCGTTGGCCTGTCAGGATGGCCCACTCTACGAACTGTCGATTCTCATTTATTGCTGCCTGTGGGGCGCAATGTCCTCACAAAGCCCAAGGCAGACTATTATCGGCAAGGTATCAAGCCGGCGGGTGCGGCATGTCAGGCTCATAATGTCGCGAGGGAGATCAGCACTAGCGCGAAACGCCGCCCCTACCCAAGGCTTAGGTCCGGACGGGTCTGGCAGGGTCTGGCCAGTGTACCGGGAGTCCTTTGTCGACAATGAACTGGGCCTCCCTTTCCGGGGCTTAACCTTGGGCGGGCCACAAAACGAGCCACTAAGATAATGTCGTGACGGGTAAAGGTCGCAATTACATACTGGCAATTGTGGGTCCACTTTTGTCATCACAGATAACCAGAGCACGCTCTCAGTGATTACGGACATGCCATTGAGATGTGGATGCTCCCAAGGCAGCACGATACTGCGCAACCCGCCGCAATTGGCGTCCTCCCAAGCTGGATCCAGATTACATCAGCAATTTCAGGGCTTCAAGCCGCCTGAAAACGTCTGTGATGCGCCTGTCGGTGCGCTTCTAGCCACCAGTGGCCACGATTCCGCGCCGAAAGGGCATCCAGCAAACGAGTGCAGCGGACATTCCAGCCCGCTACTTTGTAGAAGGCCACAAGTCTGAGCGAGGTGGAAACGACTATGGAACCATTGCACTGTACAACCTGCACCGCAGGGTCTGAGGGAGGGTACTGACATCCTATTCAGGTGAATGAACTGTGGCGTTGGCTGAGGCTGTGGCTCTGTTGACGAAAGGGATTTCAGTGTCGAACCGTCAAACAACACGGTCGAAACAATGGCGCTCTCTAAGAATATGCGCGCAATTCCCGCGACACATCCTGCACCGTTGCCTATGACCCTGCTGCTAAGCTCTCGCTATCCGTTCTCCTAAGTTTGATCACATTAGAGCTATCCAACATCAGCACCCAGCAAACCCCCTCGTTAGGGAGCTTTGGCGTTTACAGAACCCTCCCATCGTCCAAAGTCAAGGCTACTGCACGTTTCGCCAAGTCGAACCGCTCTGGTGGGCATGTTGTGCTTCGGCCAGTGGCTTTCGCGCCATCCAGACATACCTACAGCCAATGTTAACATCCTAATCTAAACACCTCTTTGGCTATGGGAATTGACTTGCAATTGAAAATAGGCATGAATCCTGCGATCTAGAATCTCATGTTTGACTGCGGATGCCAGATCATCGTTCTTTGGTATGAACCATGACTGTGGGGGTTCGTCTAATCGTGTAGCGTCCAAAAGGCTTCCCAAGCCGCTACAGAACCAATTACCAATAATATTACCGCCATAACCTGGATTGATTGGCAGCTTGATCGTCTCCACAGTTACTTCAACGAAACCGGCCATTTCTAACTGAGCCTTGGTGGTTTTGAAGTCCGACTGCTGTCTGGGTCTCATTTTAAACGCGTCCACCCACTCCTTGAGGGATGAGGATACAGGTAGCGTATCATCGTCGCTGCGGATATCCCAATCTATCTCCTCTAGCTCCAGATACCCGCCTGGTTTGAGTACATTGAATGAGTTTCCGTACAGGCTGAGCAGGTTTACCGAAGTGTCGAACAGTGACCGGAAGTGAACAAGGTCGAATGGGCCCGGTAGCTCCCATGGTTTCCACGGACCTTCTATCAAACCGACACGGTGAAATGACACGTTGGACACATAATGTCGGGGGTGCATTAAATCCGTATCGATTCCTATAACCTTGCTACTGGGATTGGCTCTGTGAAACTCATCAGTCGGGTATGTCCTTGCCGAAAGATAATAAGCGCTGCCATCTCACTCTGCTTGGTTTATCGCCCAGATACCAGTGTGTGTTCTAACGTCCAAAACTTGAGGCGCTTCGGGTTCTGGCTTGTGTTTCTCTGGACGAGCAATTGTTATGATCATGTCGAAGAAGTCCATCACGTCGGGATATACCTAACCATCCATTAGAATCACCTCAATGAGCATGAAGGCCAGATTGTACGTCGCTAGTGGGGGAAACGGGTTCGAAAAGGCAGCCAGCGCATTGCCAACGCTGCGGATTGCTAGAGAACAAAGCGAATTCTTAGCCGAATCCATCTCGAGAGCAGGTTTTGGGAAATACTCGTTCGAAGCCATGTCCGGATGACTCTGCTTTCCTTCTCGAAAGACCCGATGGGTTTAAACAGAAAGTCGAGCATGCGACGTTGCTTGTGTCTAAATCATGTCTGCCGTTTCACATATGGCGTTTCCCATTTTCTTGCCAGAGCAGCGTTGAAGACTTTTTATCAAGTGAGAAGCCAGCAAGCGTCTCATACAGACCACATCTGAGGTGGGGAAGAGCGGGGTTCTTGCGATAGCATCACCAACAAGATTACCACCCTGCAGGGGTTTTGTATCATGTGACCACATCCTACCTTGCATCGAGTGGTGGGACAAGGGTTGTATAGGGCCTTCCGGGACGCCAAATTTCGGATCTTGGAGTCGAACAAGTCGAGACCCAATATCGTCGGCGTGTTCGGGTGAACTGTCATGACAACCACCAACAGCTCAGTGGCAGTTCTACCCAATTAATCAGCCTGCCTTAGTTGAGGGCGTTTGGCTTGCTTCCGGAAGTCACCAGACCGATGAACCATGGCAACAGTGCGGGCCAACTGTATGGGCGCAATTTCCGGTCATGTTCCATTACCAAAACTCGCGGCAAGAGGTTTGAGCGGGGGAATTGTTCCAAAGAGCTAGACGCGAGGACACAAGCTACCAGTGTGCTGGTGACCTGTTGGGTAGGCCGAAGAGCACACTGCTGTGCTTGGTTTGAGCTAGACGGCGGTCGGATGATTTGCGAATCGCCGGGTCACCGCTGCAACTGTCGGATCTTCATCTCGGTGCAGCTTTGCCGTTATGTCCGGGTGATGGCCAGAATATTCTATTGAGCTTCTGCTCTGGCAGAAGCGGGCCAGTTCTCTCTGTCTGATTGTTGGATTAGTACAGTACCCAAAATACGTCGAAATAATATCATTTTGTAGGCCACTACTGGCGGCGATGGAGGCACTTCTATTTTGGAAATCACTCATCCGAAGGAGAGATTCAGCCCACTTCAATAGCTGCCAACAATGAAGAAAGGTGGATGACTTGGATGCTTTGACAGAGTCATCTGGAACACAGTCTTTGTGAACTTGCAGCTCAAGTTGCTCTATTCGTTCGGGGGTGCCTAGCTAGTTTCCAAGGGCTTCCCAGGCTTATGGACATGGCACCCATCACAACTCAGGCCATACTCATTACAAAATTTGATGGTATGGGTGGGGAAAAAATACCAACGGCAAGATTATAACCTAGGCCATGAACTCGCCGTCGCTTTGCAGTACCCTGCTGTGTTCGGCAATCTCCCTTGATGGCATCACTATGCTTGACTTGGCCAGGCGGCAAATCTCGGCTGAGTATTGTCGCCTAAGGCGCATTTTACGAGATCATGGTTCATTCGTAGGGTCACATACAGCGACGGGGATTCGAAACCAGGGTGTCTCTGATGCTGTCTATCCCCCAGGTAGGGATCAGACTGGCACTTGATAGCCGGCCGCCGAGCCCGTCTGCAGACTCTGGCCCCAGGAGACCCATCAATGTTCACAGATGTCCTGTTCCTATCTATGCATAGACAACCTGCATATGCCTGCTTACCATTGGAGCCCAGCTGACCCTGTTTCATGAGCCAGGGTCGCCATGACTTCGCGACGGTCGTTCCGCCGTGTTCACTCACCTGAAATACGACGACAGCGACAAGTTTCATGGTTCGGCGGCAATCGTTGCAACTGTTGGTTTCTCGCCTCGGCGTAGAGTTCCTGATGCGTTCAGCTTGGCCTTAACGTAGGGCCAGGGGCTCGGGTGGCGGCCGCCCCTGTGGAAGTGACATGAAAGCAGGGCCAATTTACCCCGCTCTTCGGATCAAACCAGAGTTTGCAGCGAGGTGGTGCCAGCGGTCAGTCCTCAGAAGACCACGCTTCAGCGAGCGGATGTTCTGGCCGTGCCGATGAGTTTGCCAACACTTTTCGAGTGCCTAGATTTGAAGTGGCAGTTATCGAGAGGAGGGCAAAGACAAAGAGAGCGCAAGGGTGACAAGCTGATCGCCAACGCCCGCTTACTCTTCAGTCAAACATGCGACATGGTGAATGTGAGCAGGATGCTTGCCGAGCCTCCCGGTGGGCCTTGTAGCAGGAATTAGGTCCAATCCTTTCAGCCCATGGTATGGGAGGCCTGATACGGACTACTGGTGAAGGCGATATCCGTACTGTGCTGATGTAGTCACGATCATTCATACCCAGAAACGAGGATTGCTCCGGAATCGCAATAAGTTCCTTTATCCTTGGCTCAGCCGGTGGCAATTCAACACCATTCTATGACTTATGGCTCACTTTGTCGGCACATTGCTATGAAAGCCGGTGACAGAGGACAGCGGGAGCGGAAACAAACGCCAATGGAGCTTCCGGTGGATGCCCTCATGTGGACAAGTTGCACCATGACTCAGATCAAGACTGCGGAAATGGAGGAAAGTCCAAGAATCCTGGTAGAGCGTTGTCAAACGAGTCAATAATTGAAGGCATGTACTGGGACACCTTCCGACTTGGGTCTTTCTTTTCTCCCCGCACAGCGGTTCCCCTGAGCTGTCCGTTTTCAGCCACTTTCATACTATGACAAGGGCGATTTACACAGCCGATGACAGCACAAATGGGAGAACTTTGCGAATGTCGACTCGGTGATGATACCGAAATCGGCAATGCGTTGAGCAACGCCAACAATGACTGGGTGAGAGATTGGAGGGATCTGGCGACGAGTGGAGCGAACAGGTTTTGAGAGCGCTTCCATGCAAGTCGGCCATTTTGCCGCTCTTGGACATTAGAATGAGATGCCAATAGCGGAATGTGACGGCGAGGGAGATTTATTGCGGGAATTGGCTCTCTGGTCCAGGCGCAGGAGCAGGAGTTGCCTGCTCCATCGCCGACGGATAGCGACCCGGCAGGTGATTTGCATCATGTGACTGAATCTGAATTGCAAGCTGCGTGGATTTGGGTGCTTTCACAGCACGGGTTATCCGCAACAGAGCCCTTGTAAACCTGCAGCTCAACAGATTCGTCACTCGTTCAGTCGTGTCTGGGTGTTTAGCCGGCTTTCGGGGAGTCCCCAGGCCGATGAGATAGAGCACATCTGCGGAGAAGGTCCATCCCATCGCAATTTCCGCAAATCAGTCACCCGAGACAGCGGCGTATGATGGTGTGGACAAGGAAAAGGCATAGCAAAGCTCATGAATCTACGAACACTGTGCTCCTCCAGGCAAGGCAACACTCGCTGTGCTTAGCCTAGGCCCGACAGCCGACATCAGCGGATCATCGTCGGGGAGAAGCAAGTTCCATGAGGCCACTGACATCCGTCAGCGACTTCTGGCGCCGAAGCCACACGTGAACCCTCGCGGGGCCTTTTTGATCTTTGCACAGACGTAGGGAACACATAACTGTTTCCAGCAGGCCCTGTATCACAGCCCAGGCCCACCATGTCTTCGCAAGGGCCAAATCACCACCATTCTTTCACTTGGGTTACGACGACGGCGGGCCTGATGATTTACTCGTTTTTTTCACTGGCAATCGCTGCAACGCTGGGTTCCTCATGACGACTTGGAATACCTGACGCGTGCGTTCCGGTTATAACGTACACTAGGGTCAGAGGCTTGCATGGTCGGACATCCTCTGCTGAAATGCCAACGGATAAAGGCCCTTGCAGAGCGAATATACCCCGCTCGTCGGAGTTAACGATACTTTGGCAGCGAGGTGGAATCGGCAATCAGCCCTCAATAGATCGTGTCTTGGTTCAGCGGACGCCCAGGCCGTGTTGATGAATATCTTGGCCCAAACTGTTTGAAGTGGCTTGGTAAGAAAGGGGTACTAACCGAGGACAAGGAGGGAGATATACAGACGGCGCGATAAGGTCACACGATGGGCTGACCGCGTATGCGCTTTTGCACTGCGTCATAAATACAAAGTGGCATGTGACGAGTTGGATTTCTACACAGCCCGGTAGCCTACTGGAGTGCCTTCTGACCCCCTATCCTCATTAGCTTGGAAGATGGCGAGCGGCACAACGCCCACAGGGATGCATTTTGTGTTGTGCTGTCATGATCGCGATTGCCCATATTTACTATGTAATAAAGTTAACCGCTTGCAAATGCAGAGTTCTATTGAGTTACCAGTGATCCATTGCAATGACAAACTAGACAGTACCATAATATATGCGGCTCATTTATCCATTGATTCATTGACCCCCAAACCGGAAACCAGTTCCCTCGGGGTGCACTGGCAAACGCCAATGGTCCCTTTACAAGATGCGTCTGTATGGGAATAATCGCACCAAGACTCGGATAAAACGTTTGCGAAAACGGGGGTAATCCGATAAATCCTGGTGGGATATTGGCGGGCTGTGCGACGGCGGGCAGCGTGTACATATTCGGGCTGGCTGGCGGCGCATGCAGCAGTGTTTGTCTGGGGTCCATAGCAAAAAGCGGTGACGATGACAGCATCTTCATGAGATGCAAAATACTTCTCTGTACCTCTCTTTTACTCCAATACGGCAGTTCTCCTGACCCATTAGCCTTCAACCCTTCTAATACCGAGGCTGGGCATTGTGCACAAAGCCCTCGATTGCCAGTAAAAACTCCTCCTGCTGCGGTCCAATATCGGCGGCGCTTTCACAATGTAGGGTTTTGTGATATTCAGCCAGAGATTTTATTGACGTCCTGGTAAGCTTGAATGAAACTTGATTTTTATGTATCGTTTCGACGCATGCGGCACGACCCTCGATTGTAAGAGTTTGATAGCCTCCTGAGAAAGTGTCACAGTCCTGAAGACTGGCTTGCTTTGGTCTTGGCACTTCAATATCTGCCAGGTGCCAGATGGCGTGAGGCGAGGACAAGACCCTGCCAAGGACTTCTTTTCGTTGTTGGACAGTTTTGAGACTATGACGGTTGATGGTCTTGAGCGCGACCTTCAACCAACGGTCAACTAGGGGACCTAGGACCACGACCGTGGAGTCATCGGTGGTAAGCGGCAGGAGCGGTCGTGTTCTCATGTTAGGGTAAGAAGCTCCTTTGGGGCTTGACATGCTGTGACTGGGCGTGTGACTGGGCAAGTTTCGGCCTTTGCCGCGACTTTTTCGGCGAGCTCACAGGTAGTTCGGACCCTGGATCGTTCGCAGGCTGAAATATGTAAGAGTTTTCAGAGGCGACAAATATGAATCTTGTCAACAGCTGATATTCAACAGCCCTCCTGTGTATCAATCTCTTCCTTTTTATGTTTTATGACCCTGTCGTTCTCCCGATCATGTGAGCGATGTATCTGCAGGAAGCCATGCAAGGGCAGGGGCTGCCTTGACTATTTTCAAGTCCCTGTCGGTTGGCATCGCCAAAGAAGGAGCACATGCCGATCTAAGGCCGAAGAGGTTTCGATGAGCTCAAACAAACCCTTCCCAAAACTGTCATGGACTGAATTTGGTCAGATGGGGGGAATCGAAGTCGCACCACTCTCGCGCAAAAGGCCAATTCCGAGCGAGATTAAGAAGGCAAGGACACATCCAATGTATGGTAGCCACTAAACCACAGGGGAAGCTCCAACGCGTGGCCGCCGACGGCATTATGGAATACTTCGACGCTGGAAAGAAGGCTCGAGCATGATAATGATCGTTGGCGCAGAGACGACTCACTCTGGAGGACCATTTGACCCTTCGGCTCCACCCTCGCGACACATACGCAGTGCTTCCGATGGCAGCAACTTCACTTCGCTCATTTCGAGTGTTGAATGAAGCAGGTAACAGTGAATGTGGGCTGGGGACTCCACGTTGTAATGATTTCCAATGTTTTCAAGGCACGACGAACCGAACATGCGTTTGATTCGCACAGGCCTTGTTCACCTGCATGCCAAGTCCATCGCTATCAACGTGAGGCTTGACACGAGGAGCGGATTCGACTCTCTTTGGAATCCCTATCCGTTTGGCTCCCATTCCGAAAACAGATGCCGCGGATCACTGAATGCAGCAGCAGCTGGCCCCCTCTCGTGTTCGGGCTGACGGAGTTTGGCGCTTCCTCCGATCCCGGTAACGAGATAGATGGGCCACGGGGCCGAGGGAAGCACACACTGCTGTTCTGCCATCCAAACATTCCCGCCGGCCACATTTCTGTGTGTTGGGGCCACAGCAAGCTCATCTGAAGAGACCCTTGGGGTAGGGATCAAGCCCACTGAAACCCATGGACTCTATGGCCAGGGGCAGCAAACGTCCGCCGCTAAGTATAATGAGATCCAGTGGCCATAGTGCAAGACGTTTATCTCTGTCGGGCTGGGCAAGCCCGGGAGCCGGGTCCATCACTCTAGCCTGAGTGCTGTGAGTCAGTGGTGGTCAGCATCCACACCGCTGTGCATCCGCACGAGCAGCACACTTAAGGCTCATTCAACACATTCTAGTGTACTGTAATTATCCGGCTTCGACAACCGTATCTTTGGTGACTGAGACGAGGTGAGTTGGCTATGGGCAGTGCTCTCCGCGTGAGCCAAGGGATTTCAGTCATTGCATCCGCCCCAGCTTCAACAAGGTCATGTCACTTCAGGGCGTTGTCTTTTGGACGAGTCACTATTGTTCACAAGTTGTGCTTTGAGAGTGCCTTTGAATAATTACTTATGTTTCACTTTACACAACACACGCCGGCGACAACAGACAATGACAGAGCGTTCGGTTGTGATTGAGTCAACGCCATCTGGATGTGCCGCCCCTATCCTACCGCCTCGTCTATATCTGAGAGTTTCAGACGCCTTACGGCCCGGAGTTGTTACTGTGTCCATCGGTCAAAATCGCGCATTCTGTATGTGAAAATGAAGTTTCCTACCGCTTGATCATGCTCTCCCATTCGACCGGCGCGGATGGCTTGCATTCGCTGCAGTCCTCTTTGTCACGGTACTCACAGTGCGTCACGTGAAGCGGGCATGGCCTTTGGGTTCTGGCGTATAGCTGACACCATTTTGACACGATCCACCGTACATGGTTGCACCTGAATTCGCGCTGGGTGTAATTGCACATTCGGTTCGACTTTGGGTAGTAGCGATTCAATTATCGGAAGTAACCACAAGGGCAAATTGCAGTGAAGGGCGCGTGCGGCACATCCACATGATATACGCCTTACGCGGTTCGCCCTTGAGGTGCGTTGGCCGCACGAAGATCAATCGGCTTGGCTACGAAGACTATTCGTGGATCGGGTCGGAGGTCTTGCCATGCGCCGATTCATTGAAGAAATCTGCCGAAGCTATGCGGAAAGGAGGCGGACACGGGGCTCGGGATTGTTGCTGTCCTTTAGGTGAGACCTTCGCGCGATGTGACGAGGACAGAGGTCGGAAAGACACTCTTGAGCTTGCGCCCTTCAGCCCCTTCACAAAGCGACGAATGCCTGCGCTGTCGGTCTCCGCGAAATGGCCACCACAAGACAAGATGTTCCAAGTTCCGCACCCACGCTACTGCACCAGGTCGAGTCCAGAAGGAGCTGTTCTTGATGCGGAGTCCCCCGGACTCGCTGCTCATCAACCAGCGGCGTTCTGGCGATCGATGGCCACCTTGCATAGCCAGCATGTCGGCTTGGATCGGATTCGTTCTGATGTTACATCGAATGGCTGGGGGCTTTGGGGAAAGCAATTCTCAGGGGCTATCCATCAGTTGAGGATACTTTCCCGGAATGCATGTCACGACCAGAGGCACAGGGGAGCGCCGCCCAATACGGCCGCAACGAGCTGCCATTGGCAAACACCCCTCGCCCAGGATACAATACTTGCACTATCGCGCGGAAATAGCGGCCTCGGGCTTGGCTTCTGGCCTGCATCACACGGCAGGGGCCTTCATAGAGCCACTTAAGGGGCAATTCATCACACGCTACTTCTGGGTACCTGTCATCTGGAGAGCGCACTGCGAGGGATACTTGGGGGAACTGTTGGCCGCACGATGTCAACCAACAGCGAGCTGGCAATGTTACGCCCATCTCTTATGGCATGTGGGAAATCCCTCACCAGAACGTAACCGCGAGCCAACCTTGCAGCAATTTTGTGGACGTGTTCCTGTTTCAGCCTACGTACATGACAACAGTAGGCTCGCCCCGTTTGGTCCTTCACTGCATGCCCGCAGACTTCATGGCTGCAATACTCGAATTGACGCAAGGAAAAGCGTCGTCGTAGAGTGCTGCATGGAATGTACCATCATGAGACGATCCCCAGAAGCCACTCCAGTGTTGAGAGGAAGATGGATGTCGGCTATTTTGCAGTGAAGTGGGTGAAACATGCCCATGATGTGCAGCGACGCTGCAAGGCAAGTCAGCTGCAGACTGCATTTGATCCTCCATAGACCTCCTCGTCCATCGGTAGCAACTCGGCATGAGAGGGGCCTGTTCTTCACGCGCTGCATGAGCGCGCTGACACAAAGGCCATATCGGAAATTCCAGTGGCAGTGCCTTTCACAATCTATGGCACCATTGTGATGGAGTTCGATGTGTACACGCAAAGTCGCGGCCAAGTCGGGTTCCATGATCATGCGAAGCTGGAAGAAATCCGAGATGGAGCAGCAGGGATAAGAAAAGTCAGGGGATCTGTCTCGACGGCTTTTCCTGTCACGAAGGGAGGGCGTGGAGAGATTTGCGCCACCGGGTACATCGTAGGAAAAGCGACCCCTGTTGCAAAGCACCACAACCGACCGAATGGGCAAATGCGAAAAAGGCCAGAACGAACGTAGCAACGCCCATGTCCCCAGTGCCCAGCGCCAAGCCCAATGACGGAGACGCGCGCCAGTGTAATTCGGGGGAAGCAGGTCAATGCGGGGAAAACAACAAAGCTCGACATTTTGTCATCGCCGGAGCGTGAACAAGAGGTGTGTGGAGTCTCTGTCCTCTTGTGACCCCCATGACACTAACTATATATGGAAGTAGGACGTTCCTACAAACAGGGGGTTTTTTTGCTAGACAGAACCAAACAAACACAGCATAAGCAGGACCGTCCTACTTCCATTTTGAGCCTAGCTGGACCGTAGTTGGCTATCGAAACACCTTATGGTGTCTTGGTCGATCTTGAAGGTAGGACCGTCCTACTTCCATTTCGAGCTAGGATGCGCTCGGCGTGACTATCCACACACATGTTTAATTTTATCCACTCCACCCCCTCACCCCTTGGCGGCTATGGAGTCCGCGCCTTTACGCCTTCCCGGTTGTCAGGGATTCGCTCAATCCAGCGCTGCCTTGCGGCAACACAGCAACCTGGGAGGAGAGAGGTGAACCTCCGCCTCTACCTCCCAAATCACTCAAACACGATGCCCACGCGTACCTGCACCACCGCGTCTTGCTTCCAGTACATCACCGCTCTTGAATCACGCGTCATAGAGTTGGAGTCGCTCGTGGCGAGCCTTTCCCACGAAATCCAAAAGCACCGACCGTGCGATACCACCGCTTTACTGCCAACAATTGCCGCTGCAGGGTCACTCAGCCCTCCGAAAGCTTCTTACCCGCTGTCTCCTGCCCCGAAACCTCCACGATGCCCCGATCTCGAGCCGCAGTCTCCCAGTGTCGCCTCTTCGCCATAAACCAACTTCAAGGAGGTGAAAACCCCAGCAGACTACCTTGGAACGAAACGATCCGAGCCGAAGCGAACGGACGATAACTCCGGAACAAAACTTGTAGACCGTTTTGTCAAAAGCATACCCCGTGATGAAAACCAATGGCAGGAGAGGAGGGAAAGGCTTGGTTTGATCAATCCTGCGGGCGTTTTGGAAGCATTCGGCGTCGTTGCATCATCAACCTTCGCAGCGAAGCCTTCTGAACCTCTGCGAGAGAGGTTCTCGAATCACATTGTCAAACGCTCGAGGGAGATGAAGGAAGCGCTTTGCAAACTCAATGTCGCCGATGATCTTGTCATCTGGGGACCGGTGATTTTCTCAGGAGAATGCCGCGTTGCGCTTCATTTGGGCGTGGAACTGGTTGTGGTCAACAACGCTATGAGGCAGGTCCTCGATGTAGGACGTTCAGCGGCCACAATGAAAGGGAAGGCAAAGAAGACATTGGAAATGTACCGAAATGTGCCCGTATGGATCACTAGGCAGATGGATGGGCTGTATAATGGTTGTTCACAACGCTCACATCGTGCTTTCCAAGTATTCCCCCTTGGTATGGTTTCCAAAGGCATCTAAACTGTGTTCATACTAACCATCTACTCAGCTAGAATGACAATCGCGATGTATGACAAACTCTCAAAGCCAAGGTTCCAAGACGAGTTCGATACGATTCTCGAGGCATTGGCATCGGATTCTGCAGCGGCCGAACAGACATCGTTTCCTCTCTACCCTCCCTTCATTGTCTGGGCTATCATCCGTCTCAAGTTAGGTGACGATTGTTTCGAGGCAGTATGTCACGCCTTTCAATCAAGGACCTTTCTTCAGCTCGATTTTGAAACGTGGTATGCGCTGTTGCCGACGCAGTCAACAACCTCGACGCCCGCCGATAAGAAACATGAAGCTACCATGGGGTTGACACACCACAAGCGCCCTCTGGTCGATGTATCCATGCCGGAACCAAAACGAACGCGTATAGGCAATCAAAGCCCGCCTATATTCTCGCGTTCCGGAGTGCTTGATCCTTCAGAACAGGCTGTAAATCTTCCGATCTCGAGCGATCCCGCGCTCACATGCGACGGTGGAGACACAACCTCAGCTTGGGACAACAAAGCTGGACATACACTCTCTACGCAGGACCCTTTTGGTGAATATACAACTGCGCCCACAGACACCACTCATCCGGGCTCCTTTCAGCATGCTGTTAACCTCAGCGACAGCCTTCTGGTTAGCCACAACGCAGATGGTCTGCACGTCAGCCGAGGGCCTGTAATCCAGTCACTCCACACGGCAAGCTCTACAGCGCAGTTGTTGAACTATGCTAGCGGCACCTTCCAACCTCTAGCACAAAATGAACCCCCCATCGAACCACACATGTTGCCGACGCGGCCCATAGTCATGGTCCGGGCTCGGGAAACATCGCCCAGGACATACCATCCTCCTCTAATCGGCAAAAATGCGGGTGGGAGCGCTGCCCCCGGCATGAATGTAACCAATATGTATGCCGGTGAGAATGTGATCGGTCCCGAGGGCATGTTTGACGAACCAGGCGTTCAGGTCCCGCTGGAAGCCAGCAACATGTTTCACACGTCAGGAGCGGCCATCTCTCCTTATTCCGGAGATGGCTGGTCACGATCACCGGGAGCACATCACGCTGGTTCCTCTCGGATGGGTTATGTGAATGACTTTTTAGACTACACTAATCATCTTGCTACTGGCCACATAGCCGCATCAGGTGGATATCTCGTCCAGGATAATCCAGGGGCATTAAACGAACAATGTGTTTGGATGACGAAGGGAGACACGCATGTTGATATGTTCAAAGGCGTGGAGCAAACCGTTGTGTTCTAAGCGTCTATCAATCTTTGATTTTGGACATGAGCTGGCATGAACGTTATCAATAAAAAAGTGATATCATCACCCAAAGCAAGCATCCTACAACCCTCATGAAGGTAATATCCCAACCCAGCACGCCATGGTTTAGGTTCATCAATATCATTGATGGTAACGGTGGTCATATTCTTACCAATGGGAAGAATAATGCTTATCATTTCCGCACAAGTCGAAATTGAGTGGCCAGCTTCAATCGTAATCACTGATTTACGTTGATATTTCCACTTAGTCCAGATTAAAACCCGGATTGACTCTTTCTTAACCGTCAGTCAGCATGGCATTTTAAGGCAATATTGCTTGAGACGTACGCGCTCCTCGAATACGGGTTTCCACAGGACTTCATGCGCCTCGGACCAGTCGTACTGAAAACCCTTGGCCATCATCTCATCGGTCCCCTCAGGCAAAGGCTGCTTCCCCGAGAGAATCTGTCCCGCTCGTTCTGCATTCAGGCAGATCGCCCCAGTAAGGGTCAGCTGCTCGAAGCGGGGGCTCATCCTTTCCAGGACACATGGTTGGCAATATGTCGCTATATATCGAATATGTGTTTGCGCCTAGGAACGTTTCAACACTCACGGATCGGAGCTGTCGGCTCTAACCCGAATGTCGATCCTCGAAAATGGTCTGTGCGGGGTAGCCGGACGGGAACGGGCGGACAATAATCCGGCGGGGCGAGTTTCTGTCATGGGGACAAAAAGTCGCAGGTCTCCAGTGAACACACTAGTTGCTGATTGAAAGAGCAGTAGGATAATACAGCATTCTTTACCTTGGAGTCCGGTGCCAACACGAATTAGAAGTCTGGCGCGATACGTAGCGCGCAATTAAAAGTGGTCGCGCGGCGCCATTGAACCGCTTCACCGGCGCTCCCGAACCTGTAAACAAAGATCAACAACCACTATACCACCATCCTCACCGTTTTCGAAGCGAACGGGCTACACGAAAAATGACAGCGTAAACCCCCCATTTGAACTAACATCAGCCGACATCAACAAAGAAAGATGATTCTAGTATGCCCACCCGGCTCTAGGCTCAGGAGAAGGACGGGTCGAACATCACCGACGGATCGATATCGTGGCAGCATACCTGTTGAACTTCGAGCACAAGATAAGCGGCTGGCCACTCTGAGGACACGGCGGATCGCGGTCGAATATCGTGCGGCAGCGATGAATTGAATCATTGTGCTGAGTGCGTGCGGACGTACCGGTGTGTTGCAAGACACGGTCTGCTACTAATAGTTGAATACGAGTCGCGGGAATAACGGAGAGCTATATACGGGGTTATGACTGGGTTTTCGGTGGGCCGTGGCCCTATGTTAACGACCAAGAGTCAGCCGGGAAGCTGTGTCCTTCGGGCGAGGGTACAGAGGGTAGAACCGAGTTGCGGCCGGCTTAAGCCCCAAACTCCAATGAATGACCACAAGGTCTGAACCAACCCGAGGCGGCATTCTCTCAGCTTTGACGGGGAGGGCGAGGCGCTCCTGTGGGACTTCAAAGGACTGAGTTGTTCGGGGCCCTTCGACACACGACGAAGTCTGCGGATATCGCGCAGAATCTTTCGTGCCTAATAATCCAACAGCCTGACTGGAGTGGAGCGTCACACTGCGGAGGCTGTTCAGAGTCGGGTCAATGGTGTATTTCATTGCCGTGTCCAGGAGAGAGCCTATACACCGCATCGCAGGAAACAACAACCAATATGTCAATATGTGTTATATGGAGATCTATGGAACAGTGACCAGTCCGAATCCCAGGTTGAACAGGACACACTCCAATGGCCGAATGTCTTCGGTGTTTTCAAGTATGATGTCGGATATTAGAGCTGTTGCTTCTCGCTGTATGAGACAGCATCAACATGACGGGGAAAGATAGTCTTAAACAACAATGAGGAAAAATACTACTACGAGTTGCGATTTGATAAACTCACATTTATGATGCATATCTCAGAAGGACACAACTTCATCTTTGCCTGGAATGTTGTCTACGCACGTTGTTCCTGATTGTGTAGTGGGGTCTGACATGATTTTTTGCCTTGTGTGACAACAAGTTACTTCGAAGTAGCGAGTCTTCTGGAATTGGTGTTAAAACGTGTTAACCCGCACAGCATACACTTACTACGAATCTGGTCTATCTCTCTTTGGATGGACAGTATCGGCAGTAGCGTCAAAGATAGACAAGATGAATTGGAATGTGACCTGCCAGCTCTCCTGATCCGTGTGATGGACACATCTGGGGGTTTATATCCTTCTCTTCTGTTGCTGTGCTACTCATATGCGGATAGCAACTCAGTCAAAAGTATGTTGCTCGATGGCCAAGATCAGCCTGTGAGTACACCGACAAGGCCTGCAAGGATTGATGCGCCCATCGCTCAGCCCGCTTAGACGATGTTGGCGGCCGATCAAAACTTCATGCAGAGGCGATTGGCATATCTCATGTGCAGGCGATACCTATAGTAGTGACGGTCAAAACCACACAGCAGAATAGGAATAGTTGATCCCCGTGTACCTTTGTAATGCGGCCAGTTATGCAGGCTAGATGACTTTAACCTGGCGGTTGAGAACGAGCTGGTTTTTCGAACACCGAAAGCGCTCGTATTACGGCTGCCTTGCTCAACAGGGCTGTGGCAATGCAGAAGTTTCTGGCATAGTGACGAATCAAAATGTGTTTTTGCTGACCTTCCATGGTCCATCAGAACGCCATTACACGTCAGAAAGACATGGAGGTCCACTGAGAAATGGATGAATCGGAATTGAATTGAACCAGTGATTTTGCAGCAACAAGAATAAATTCCGTTCATGGTCCTTTGGGAGGATGGTTATGCGGCCGCCTTGACCCTTGGTACTAACACTGACGAACACAACGGAACATCAAAGGGGCTCATTGTGTGGTAGGCCGCAGCCGTCTTGGTCGGCTGCGCGATGACAATGCAGAATTCGTTGACGCATGCATCAGCAACAAATATAGAAATATCGAGGCAACAGAACAGGCATGCAGAATCGAATCGGATGGCGTTTATCTTATCGTTCGCATGCAACCATTTACCCTTCTCTCCTCGGCATACAGACGATGAACACCGACCGGCTCTCCGTAAGAACCCCCTGCCGCTATGCCAATATCTCCAAATGGTATTTATTGACACTCCAACAGCTGAGTCCTGCTGCACTTGCAAATCATTTTCTTGATCATTCGCACGTCTTGGACACGTGTGGTGCAGATATAGCAGCGCGGGCTCCTTCTTGGCCGCACTGAAGGGCGATTTTCCCGCATTGCGTGCGCTTCTAGGCCTTGAATGTGGGGCTTAGAGGTGGAAACAAGTCTCTGTTTGACTACGAAGTTGACCGAAAAGGAGATGCGACGGAGCCGTCAGCAAGGCTTCCCAGGACGTTGGGCGTTCCAGGTTGTGTGCAGGCATTTGATGGTTTGCGGTCTGGCCTCTAATGCGGCCACCCAAGATCATGGCGTTTGCTTTGACCATTGTAAAGGTCGTTTTGATGTGCCGTTCTCCATTACACTTAAGTCAACCTACCCACTTCCGGAACACGATTTACACTAAAAAAAGCCAATTCTAACACTTTATAACTAATTAACTACTAATATACCTAACATGAAATTCTATAACATGTGTGGTGCAGAAGTTCCCTTTCGTCAAGCAAGCTCATGCACTAATGCTCATGGGAGACTCTCCCACAGGAGATAGCGTATCTTGGCAGTTGAAGGGCTCCAGGTGTGCACTAATGCTCGTGGGAGACTCTCACACAGGAGATAGCGTATCTTGGCAGTTGAAGGGCTCCAGCTGTGCACTAATGCTCGTGGGAGACTCTCCCACAGGAGATAGCGTATCTTGGCAGTTGAAGGGCTCCAGGTGTGCACTAATGCTCGTGGGAGACTCTCCCACAGGAGATAGCGTATCTTGGCAGTTGAAGGGCTCCAGGTATGCACTAATGCTCATGGGATATCCACTCATAGGAAATAGCCCGGCCGAGGTACCGAAGACAGCGTATCCTGTTCGTCATCCTATGAGAGGCCACCCATATACAACTTGCCTTACTCTACTACACACACACCAGGTACACTGAAACAAGTAGCATACTAGAGTACCTACCAATCCACGCAATCTTAGAGGGAGCGGCCTGGCGGCAAGTGTCTTCGCAATCTCAATTGTGCTAGGGGGAGGACATATACAAGATTGGAGTCTGATTGATTGATTGATTGATTTATTCCTACTCGGTTATGGAGCCGCTCTTTAGTCAGCAGCTATGCCCGGATAGCGGGGTCCGGCAGGCAGCCGAAGCGTTCAGACGTTAATCCGAGCCGCCCCACTTCGCCAATGCAAAACATTGACCAGCTGTCCCCAAAATTCCCGCTTTGCACTTCAACCTCTATCTACATTTGGCTGGTCCCCTCGTGTAGACTGCGGTTCCTACTAATGTGATCTCTATGCAAGGCTCTGTCGAGGCCTGGTACCTCGTATCCTGGTTCTGCGTACCTACAGTCTCCCCCCAATGTTCAGCTTTGTCTGGGTTATGACTCGATCCTGAATTGCCCAAGGATCTCGGTCTGTTCCATGAATCTGATGGCTTTCGCGGCTGCTTTGCGCTCGTTCAATACGGCCCGGAGGTTATGTCGTCCTGGGATGGATCCGAGTTCCTGGCGTCGGAGTTGTCGAAGTCTCCGTCAAAGAACGGCGTCCGCGTTGGCAGAACGCCTCATCAAGACCTTGTGGTCCCGAGGGTTTGCCGAGCACAACCCATGCACCTACCCCTAACAAAATACGTATGTAGCTCAGTTGGGACGGGGGCATTTCCCTGTCTCTGGGCGCATTGCAATTAGTATAATGGTGGCGTGGGATTAGGTACGAATGCTTTAGCGTACCCGCACTCGCAATGGACAACAAGGGCACTATTGAGCTCACCCTTCTTGGTCTGGACCCGCTTGCTTCGCCATTTCCGCACTCTTGACCTATTAAGAAAAGGAAATGTTGTGTTGGAGTCAATCTGAGTTGTGGGCAATATGCATGACGTTCAGACGGTGCGGTTGTATGTGAATAGAACCTGTCTGTCACTCCTTGATTTGAAAGCCAGGGGTGCTAAACCGTGCAGGGGCCGGGGAAATAGCCAGTCACGCCTTTGAACATGGCCTGTGCGGAGAATGACCCTGAAGCGCCGTCGAAGTGACAAAGACCAGGTACATAGTGCATGGAACTGAGCCTGGAAGTAGCCGTTAGCAGACATGGGAGCATCGGAACGCTTATTCCCTTGCCAGACGTCACATATGTTGGCCCGTTAACATTACCCAAACAAATTCGACACATTGCCATCCATGCCCTCCTCCGCTGGGAAATAAGGCAGCCAGACAATTCAGCGACTGCATCCCGGATGTTTCCGTAGCCAATCTATGGAAAATCCCCCTTGGTGTGCACTATTTATTGTGGAGAATCACCGTGCGGTGCCCAGCAAAGACCATATAACTAAAAGACCTCTCTTCTTCGAAAGTGCTTACTGCTCCTTCATCAACTCATTCTATCACTTCTTTGCGACAATGGCAACTTACTATGGCATGGTGACGACCAAGGAAGATGCCATCACAATCATCAATGCCTGCATCGTCGGGTGCCTCCCTATCTTTCAGCGCCAGCTAAATAATAAAGAGTACCAATTTATTCAGCCAGGAACAGTTTTCGTATGGGATCGAAACGAATCGGCTATACAGACATCAACCGACGGAAGGCGATGGAACAGCTACCGAAAGTCGGGACCCTTCGAGTGGTTTTTTGAAAAGCCATACAAGGCAGTCGGTTTAATCAAGACGGTATTCAGTACCGATATGAGCGGCCGTTGCTTCCGCCTCGTCTGCTACTCAAAGGCGGATCCTAAGATTCCGAAGCATCAACAACCAAGCCAAGACAATGACCTTAAGCAACGCATCGCAGCAAGGACCAGCCACCTGAACAACTACACTACGTATGTAACGAAGGAAGAACCGAAAGTGCACCAGACTCTGTGCATGCCGCAAAAGTACCTCCCAGAAATCAAGCCTCTGCAGACCGGCCCTTCGCGATGCGTTCAGTTTCCATCATCGGTGGCCACCCCTCAAGAACAAGCAGCTTCACTTTGCTCTGGTTCAAGCTCGATCAGGAAGTGCGAAGTCGGAAGTGAACGCTGTTCTGTCCCTGTCTCTACCTGGACCACTCTGCTTCCAGCCGATCCCTCCTTCGGCCTTTCATCTCAAGTCCCTTGCATCACTCAGGGAATATCAAGCAAACCAGAGGTGGTGAGAACAGATTGGTCGCAGAACCTGGGCTCGGCGAACCACTTGGCGTCTCCACAGAACCAGGTAGACGACACTGAAGAGTCAGTGAAACACAAAGATGTCGACGTGGTCCCCTCCACAGACCTCTTACACGATAGGCTCCTTGAAGTGGAGAATCGCCTCTCTGAAGGCATCAACACCTTGGGCAATGGAGAGTACGGCCATTTGGGGCAGGCAACTCTGGAAGAGTATGTTTCGTGGCTCCGATGCCTAAACATCATTCATTTATGCTACTGCGACGAACCTAGCTCCCCGCTTGGGCTAGGGTCAAGATATACCTTTGCTCGCGATACAACGAGCGGCGTCGACCTTCTCAAGCACGCCTTCGACCCGATAATACTGAAAGCCATGCAATATGTACGGTCGGTGGCTTTGAACACGCAGACCGACTCACGTCTCACATCAAAGGGGCCCGTCATGTCAAAGGAGCAGGAAGAGATCCGCGCATCCTTTGAAGGGTGGTATGACGCCTTCTTAAATTCCGACCGGCTTTTACCTGGAAGCTGGGGCATGATCCGCGCGGAGGCGGATATGAAGTACCTGGTGGCAATTATCTGTATCAGGGCCTGCCACTTCCACGATGAGTCTGTGTACGACTGTTTCAGAGTCAGTTTCCAACGAATAGTAGAGCTCGTGGGGCTGATTGTAAAGGGGCTCTCCGCTGTCCCTTCAGAGCCAACAAACTACAAGTTGGACCCAATGACGCACTGTTTGCCGTTCCTTGAGTTCGTCATCCTCAAGTGTCGTTGCCTTGACATACGATACCAGGCCTGGCAGCTCGTCAAGAAGCTTGCTACAGACGAGAGCGAACCGGTGGTCTGGGGCAATCTTCTTCTCGTTGGGGAACGAATAATATTGAAAGAACACAATATCAAAATCGGGGAGCCAAACGGTTTCCAGGTCGTGGAGCCAAACAACACCAAGATCGTAGAGACAAGCTGTTACTATTTCGGCCAGTTTCCACTTCCAACCGAAGCGATACGCATCAAGGACTACACAACTGATCGGGACTTCTCGGGTTTGGGCACCGTTCAGAGAATCAACACGCATACGTCAACTAAAGCCCATTATCTCGCTCGATTGCTGCTCCGGTGTGGCAGCGGTGAGCTCAGCGATCTCGCAAAGTGGTTGGAAGGCAAAAGCTCGTCTCCATAATCAGTGTTGCGCCCTAGATACTTCGTCCCAAACCCCACTTCGGCTGACACGCGCAAGTACCCTTACCTGGGTCCGAGGAGTGCATCATTGAATCATCCAACATCACCCCGAAACTCAGTATCGAGACCCTGTTGTAAGGGCCCGACCAGACTATCAAGGCCCCCATGTCGAACTCGATTCCGGCCGAAAGGTTGATTGAAGGTATTCGCCACACTTCGAATGATTCAGGAAGCATGTGTTCAACGGAACCCGCCAACGGCTACAACCAATATTTTCTGGTTGATGGTATTGCTCGCCAACGGGTGGATCAATACAAGCATTTTGTATTTGTTAGCGGAAGCGAGGGCAAAGCATAGTAAACTGGGTGCAGGCTGTCTCTTGTATTCTTTGTGTGGTATGTGCCGGTGGTATTCGGTCATTCTTCTTCAGGAATGACCAAGAACATGGCCGATACCTACATAAGCCTGCTTAAGTTCGAGACTCTAGGCACGAGAATGGTTGAGAATGATGATACTAGTAACCTTTTGGAACTGTTCCCGTGACAGTCAAGATGACCTCTCCAAGACTCACTACACTACGTCTTTTATCGCTTTTCCGGTGTCATCCTTATTTGTCGACACGATGTTTAGATATCTGTCTAGGTTTGGCGCTTGGTAATTTCATCGATCTAGATCAGACTCGGCTCTTCTCTCTTTTTGCAGTATACAAACATGTGTGCGTTTGAAGACAATAGACATACAGACATCACCTGAACAGGATGGCACTTGACAAGCTCCGGTCAAATGTGGCTCGTTCCACGTGGAGCCATCGTAGGCTGAATGCTTCGCTTCTCAGACCACTACCCGGTCACTGATGCACAACGGCGACCTACACTACATTACTTTACTGTTTGTACTATCCATGACTTAGCCTCTTGGCTTATGTTTCGCCGACGAAGTAGTGAACGTTTTCGCGCGGCTCTCGATGTTCCAGCTGGATGGCTTTCAAGCGTCCGACCACACAAACTTGGCATTTGACGTGCAGAAGTCAGCATTGATTGCCCAGTCACTAAATAACGCCAACCCCTCTATGTGGCTCAGCCGCGCCACCCCCACAATGACCAGGGAACAAAGGCACTGGGGAGGGCGGGCAAGCCATCTGTTGAGCAAGGTCTCCCGTCTAGGAAAGACGCTGTGGCTGGCAGATGAAGCAGCAACGACAAACTCGAGGCAGAGGAGGTGCTTGAGGTAACAGCAATGCTTGGAGAGGCAGTGATGGAGGAATTGCCTGCACATTTGGACGAGGAAGAGGACGAATATCAAGGCCGCTGTTGGGGCATCTTCAGCATTGGCGATGCAAAAGGAAAGGACGCGGGGCCGAGCCGGGCACGCAAGAGAAGGCGCTGGGCACGTGACACCTGAGGCAGGGGTCATTTGCTGCCACTTCCGTCAAACAACCCGCAATCGATCAATACGACCTGGCCTTGGTACTTTTGGGTCAGGGAAGGTCATTGCAGCTCTGCCAGAATCCTTCTCAGCCGCGAAATCCATCGAATGGCTACTTTAGGCCGAACTCACGGTAAGTGTTGTTTCGCCAACATCACACGAACATTCCAGGCCTCTTCTGGCTTCGGCGTTGGGCCGTCCCTTCTATGATAGAGTGCCATTTACAGGGGCATGCTGGACTCACTGCCAAGGGTACGGGCACTGTGAGGTGTAGCACGGGTAATCTGCAGCATGTCAATTAACCCCATGCAGGTCTGCGCCGTGAACCTGTTGTGGATTGTCCACCTGTGCCGCTTCCCCATGCTGGTTAGTGCCCCACAGCCGTGTTTCCGCTGCTTTATGAGTGGCACTGCGCTCGACTTCCGATTGCCAAATTCACTGTGCTCCTCTTTCTTATTCTCCAAGCGCGCATCGATGGCTCAAGCACAAAAGCCCGCTACAGTGCCACATGGTCACCGTGATCCAGACGAGACAAATAGGGTATTTCTGTACGATGCGCTGAAACTCGAATCCCGCTTACGTTGACAGCCGCCGAATCCACCCGCATCATGGATTCTCATTGCCGAAGCTTTCGATCAAGCAGGAAATGCCGTACAAGACCTTAATCCAAAGAAACTGTGCACGATTGAATCACTGGTCGATGTTCTTAGAAAATTGCAAGAAGTAATAGTTACGAAACTATGAGAATGTTGAAGTGGCCTAATTATGCGGGACAGGCTTGTTGGAGTGCCGGTGTTTGTTACATGCAGTTATAGTTTGAGAATCATTGTGCAATAGGCGCCGGCTTTTTCAGAGAAACACGAAAATATCAGCGTTTCCTGCGTGTCAGTGCGGGTGTCCCTTCGACGTGGAACATGCTGATTAGTGTGCGTCGACAGGCCCTTTGGAGACCATCTTGCTGTCACCATCTCGGCGGTGCGACCCCATGTTGAAGTAGGGCCAGGAGATGATACGGACGCGTACCATGCCGGTCCGAGACTATTTTAAAGACGGAAGGCAGAAGAGTAGCCTCCCAACAAGCACCTGTGTAGAGCAGCCAGCTGTGGTTGGTGGCTAGGTAATATGAGGTGATTTATCTCCCAGGCGTTCTTGCCACGTCCCGTTCTGAGGAGTCATGGTGGCGGGAAATGAATAACTGCTGTTCGCTGGACCTTGAAAAGAAAAAGCAATAATCCGGAGGCTGGCAGAAGGCCACATGCGAAGTTGGATAGAAGCACAACTAAACGAACCCGCGAAGGAAGTGATGACGAAAAAGGGGGTTCGTGCCGTAGCACCCGATTAGGAATGAGCTTCTCCTTCGTGACAAGATCAATTCGGAACAGCAGCTCTCCACCTCGGCGAAGCACGAAGAGTACTGGCGCTCACACCTTGGAGATGGAGTGTCAAGGTTGTCGCTTGTTGGTGTTGACCGCTGACCAATCGCGGGGTAGCCGGCGACTCGAGAATGGATGTGCCCCGCCGGATGGCCGTGGAGCTGCCGGTCGACAGATTGGGCGGCAAACATATTCCCCAAGACGCTGCTCACCGACAGCGACAGAATGGCAGAACGGTTCATCAAGACCGAATGGTCCAAGGGCTTGGCGGTCGCGATCTGCGCGCCCGCCGACCCCGGCTCACGGGGCCCATCTTGACATTTGTGCAGTTCGGCTGGGATGGCAGCACTTTCCTGTCTGGGCGCATCGCACGGTGGTGTTAGACTAGGCCCAAGGGCTCAGCAAAACCACACGCGCAATACTGAGCCCACCCTTCTTTGTCTGGACCCGCTCGGCGGCGCTCCCATGTTCTTGCCCGATAGGTCGTAGTGAAAGCTGTCCTGGAGCTAATCTACTGGCGTCGAACCAGGGTGCCTCTCTGTGGGCTGGGGACCCTGTCCATGACGTTCAGACGATGTGGTCGTATAGAGACCTCCAAGAGACCTCCAACCGCCCTCCCCCTTGATTCGAAGGAGGGTGCTTCAGCCGTGCAGGGACTGAGGGTAGCGATGCACCCCTAACCATTCGCAGACAGGGGTGTCGCGAACGCTTGTCACTTGCCAGGCCCCGAAAAATTGACTGCTTCTGTGCGGCAACATGGGTCGCTTCGCATGGCAGAGAACCAATCACACGCACCCAGGCCTCCTCAATTCCAGCCAATCACATGTTCGTCCGCCAACGACATCTAGACAGCTCGTCTGCTGCTGGTGACCCGCGGCAACCTCCATTTCGTCGGGATGCGAATGATAGAGGAGGAATATCTGGTCAAATCGTAACACCGAGTAATGATGGTCTGTTCCAGCTGCCGTCAAGGAAATGCGTATTAGGGACTATACCACCGATCAGCGCTTCTCAAAATTGGTCACTGTTCCGGCTGTTGATACGGAAGGCCAGCCAAGGTCAAATTTCTTATAACAAGAAGCTGCTTCTCTGATGTGGCAGCGATGAGCTTGCCAGACTTGTGCGGCATCGTAAAAGTAGAAGTCCCTCACAATAAGAGTCCTTGTTCGCCGCGAAACCTTGAACAGTGCAGTATTGCCAAGTATTCACCAGTATGAACAGTCGATCTGATCAGTTGCCTGTTTTGGCTTTCCGCTATCTTTATCGTCCGGCACAGATACATCCATTAACATATCCCATTCCGTGAGCCGCCATGATCAAATTGAAGAAGTTCAATGTGGTTTCGATAAGACAAAGCACCTAGAGACAGCGCTGCCGTCAAAGCCATCAAATCAAATAACGCCAAGATTTAGCTGATTTGACTGCCTCTTCGCCAGTATTGGTTGATTTGGCTTATTGGCCAATGTGTCAAATCAAATCCGTAGAACACGTGACCAGACAGCGCTAGCACCGATTACCCGACTAGGAAACAAGTGAAGCTATCTACTACTGGTCACGATGCCACAAATGAGCCAACCTCAACCCCAATAGGTATAACATTCCCCTTCAGCCAATTCTTCATCAGCTGCAACTGACTCATCATCTGGGGCTTTATCGAGTGCCTTTGTGACGTCAGGGTCAACTTGGCAGTACTAAACGCCCTCTCACAGTCAGCAGCCATGGCTGGGATTGCGACTACATCAAGAGCCAGCTTGCTGAGGAGGGGGTACGTCGACTGGTGGTCTCTCCACCACTTTATAGGATCCTCTGTAGGTTGAGGAGGTTGCCTGAGGTACATCTCAAGCTCATCTTGCTGTCGAGATGTCTCACAACTACGTCTACTCTGTACCCATTGCCTGAAGTGACCGTCTTCGTGAGATGGCAGTGTGATCTCGATAACAGACCTAGGGTTGTCAGAGACTTCCTCTGACCTATACCAACGGTCAAAGTAGTCTCTAAGACCCTTCTTCGCGTCGCGAACCCACTCAAGCTGAACCCCTTCGTCCCAGACTGCCTCAAGGTATGAGATACCAAGTGAAGGGTGTAGAATAACAGAAGCAGCAAACAAGGGAGACTCCTCCAACCTCGTGTAGTAGGAGGAGAGCTTCTGCCAGGCCAACTCAACAGAAGTACGGAGGTGCTCTTGGTATTCGGATGAAAGGCCCCGAAATCGAGAAGTACGTTGACTCGAGTGCTCTCTTACATGTTGCGGAAGTAGCGATGCCTGATGCGGCTGAGTCTGGCCGCTAAGTGACGATCGAATAGGACGCCCTGACCGAGTCTGTGATGGTTGGGAGTCTTCCTCAGCAGCCAGCTCGATCGTAGACTCTTCTTCCTGCTGAAAAGCAACAGGATAGAGAACAGAATTATACAGATTCTTCCAATCCTCAAGATGTTCAAGAAGATACTCCATGCCAGTCATGACCTCCCAGAGACGACCATGCCCATCCCCCCTACCCCATCCCTCCGTCCTCTTCGTCTGAAGGTAGAATGGCTCAAGGATAGACGTAACTTCAACCAAGACTTTCCAGTCCTCTGAAGAAAGGATGTCATCGTCAGGTATTCTCTTATGGGCGTCATCCTGCTCCTGGACCCAGTTGACGTAGGTCTCCATTTCTGCCCTCTTTTGAAGAGCTCGATGGATCATGAGGTATGTGGAATTCCATCTCGTCTCGTTGTTGAGGAGGAGGTTTGACTCCCGAGACCCCTGGGTAAATAGCTCGAAATCTGACCCAGCATCAACCTCTTGGGCTGCTTTCTTGAATCGCTCAGATCGTTGAGGGGAAGCCCTGATGAACCTGACGATGTTGCGAAGCTTGCCAACAGGCCCAGTCTTCCTCCATAGTCTTAGATCTTCCTCCTCATGTTGGACAGTCTGGTAGAAGAGTGACTCGGCCTCAAAGATTTCGCGATCAGCACCAAAAAGGAGAGCTCGTGCCACCAGGTTGAGGATGTGGCCGTAGCATCGCATTCTCCTGGCCTCACAGTCACCCTGACCCATCGAAGGGTTGAGTCTCCTGAAGAGGGCAGAGATGCAGGTATCGTTATTGCTGGCGTTGTCGCAGACAACCACACCCACTTGGCCAGTGATATCCCATTGCCGAAGAGTCTCATAGAGGTTGTTGGATATGTTGAGGCCACTGTGATCACCACTTATGTGGTTGAAGGCAATGAGACGAGACTGATGCCGACTCACACTGTTGAGGAAGTGGGCAGTGACTGCAAGGTAGGCGTAATTGTTGGGTGATGTCCACAGATCGAACCCAATATGGATCCTGGTGAGGGCATTGGAAAGTTCAGCCTTGACGTAGGACTGGCCCCTTAGGAAAAGGATAGGTAGATGGTCCATTATTGCAGTCCTGCCCCATGGCACTTGTTCAACCAGGGAGGGGCTGTGAAGTCGTAGAAGCTGTTGGACGAAGTTGTCCTGAAAGTGGTCGAATGGTAGGTCATTAGTAATGATAATAGAGAGGCAGAGCTCTCTGACGGTGGCCACTTTGGCCTTCGGTACGTTGGATATCTTCCTCCTTTTCCGCGAAGGAGTACCATCCTCAGAGCTATAGAGAGTCTCCCCTGAGCTTGAGTTGTCGGAAGGATCTGATTGTGTGATCTGATGGCATCTGTATACAGATCAGTTAGGAATATTCATATCAGAAGAGATACACATACCTTCGAAGGTGGTCTGCAGCAGAACTAGAAGCAGCAGCAGAGAAGAACTCTGGCTTTCCGTTGCTATCACATCGTTGACAGCACCAGTAAGCTGCATTTGGCCCCTCAGCGCCAAGCTCAACAAGAAAGACCCCATGGTCTTTGATCCAAGTCTTCCTCCCCCTCCCTCCTTTACGTGCCAGCTGCTCTTCAACCACATATCTCTTGTTATGCCACGTGATCGTAGGGAGGTCGAGTATGCTTGGATTCGAAGGAAGTACGACAGAGAGACTGTTAGCCACTTGAGTAGTGACTCTAGTTGGGGATCGAAGTCTTTGAAGAGCGTTGGTGGCCAATGCAGTAGGGGGCAATGTCTGTGAGGCATTGTTGATTGTGTTTAGTTCATATAACTGTTCATTACTAGGGTGTTTTAAAAGGCCAGGAAAATGGATAGGGACGCCCTTATAAAGAGGCAAGGAATGGGAGAGGAGGGGGGAGAAGAAACAATTGCTGACGTACGGTTGGACTCATCATGGCCAGAGTGGCCAAACCCAGGATGCTGGCGATGTTGGTGATGTTGGTGGCTTATAAGGAATAAGGAAGAGGAAGGTACGTGGGAAGAGGGGGATTCGAGCCCTTTTATACCCACAATCAACGTCTCTTAGATTCACAGATCACTCAAGAGCATCAGTCGCCTGAAGAGGAAATTCATCTAGAAGGGCAGAAAAAGAACGTCGCGAAGCTTTCAGAATCAATGGTGCTGCGAGTAGAAAAAGAAAGCTGACCGTGTTGGGCGTGAATATTCGCGATGGGAGACATCTCATTGGCTATATGCACGCTTATATAACAAGCCAAGCCAAATCAACCCAATCTATCAAATTTGGGTGGTCAAGGATTGTTTATTTGATAGTTGCGAATTGCCTCAATTGTTTAATTTATTTGATTATTGGGTTAGTAGATTGGCTTTGGCGGCAGCGCTGCCTAGAGATCTAAGATGAAGGCTGAGAAGCGGCAGACCTTTCCCCCATCAGCATGTCGAATACACTCTCGTGGTCACACCCATACATCCTCGCACAGAAAAACTCTTTCATCGTTTCATCAACCTCGAATGATCGGATTGTGAAACTTTGTGCGATGTCTTGTACGAACTTCAGTGGTCCCGGACGTATAACTTGTGCCATAGCACTCTGCAAAGAAGGAACGATGCTCTCAACGGAAAATGCGTCCAAGGTACTGTCTCGACCTCGCAAAAATCCATCAAAATCTAACATAAGGCTTCGTTCGGCGGTTCCAGTCGCACAAAGCTGTGATCCGGCTGATGATAGGAGTTGACAGTAGCTTGCCAATGCCAGAATAATGCCGGCGAGCTCCGGTGCCTGTCGACGGGATCTTGCTGCTTCTTGAAGCCCCTTGAGCACCTTTATTCCATCCGCAGACCTTGCCCAAGCCTCCATCTCCCGGCGTTCTAAGCCTTTGACTGCGAGCCAGAGGAGAAAGGACCAGGTATCCTGGACCTCATTGATATCGGTGAACAGCGAGGTTTGATGGACTTTGTTAATAGAATTGGAGAGTTCAGCGGCTTCACTTGGATTCAGAAGCAACATCGGCCATGTCGAGATTGCTCCCTACAGATGTTCGTCAGCCGCTCGTTTGTATGGAGTGCTAGCACAGCTTACCAGTGTACTCGGTGGCAGTAGCATAGGAAGCGACTGGACTTCTTTGAAAAGTTCCTCGTGGTGAATCTGTAGATCTGGTTCTCGGTTGCTGACGAAAGCTGCGATGGTTGCGAGAAGGCCCAGGGGTTGATGAATGACTGAATCAGGCGAGGGCACAGGTGAGCGAAGATCAATGACTTCCTTACACAGCTCAATGTTTCTTGCCATTCTAAGAGTGAGGCTGATTCCAGAGTAGGATCTGTTGAGGAAAGTTCTGCAAATCAGGATATTGTCTGCAAAGCTGATGGTCGAAACTAGGTCGCCAGAGTTGTCCTCATCGACAACACCACTGGCCAGCTCAAACAGGCAGCGAAGGATCGCTACGGCATGGAGTTCCATTCTGAGGTCACTTGGTGGTGCTTTCACTCTCCAATTTAGCGTCTCCAACATTGTTGTCGTATGGAACTCCAGACCGGGGGGTTCGGCGTCAATTAGCAGTCCACAGAAGAGTAGGTTGCGAACGAATTTCGCCTTCGTATTGGAGTCAGAAACCTGTTCACCGTCAGCGTCTAGCACGTTCTTCGTCGAAGACAATGTCTTTACTTTCACGTCGTAGTACAAAGCAGCCCACTTCAGAGGTGAAAGTGGTATTGGGAAATACTGACGCTCCACGAAGCGGAACGACTCTTGAGCACGATAACAGTAGTATGTCATCAGTGGTCTACCACCTTCGTCCTGAATCTTTCTAGTCGCTTTTGCAAGCTGTCGTAGAGTCACCACTTCGGGGTGGAAAAGACTTAGGAAAACGGCTTAGATTTCTACGTGCAAGATTGCCTTGTCCGAAACGAATAAATACGTATTCTGAGAAAGAATACCCAGCCCAACCCAAAAACATACTCCTTGGTCGAGACTGCTTCTGGTAAAGAATCAATTACCCCTCACTTTGTGAAGAGGTGCGGCTGACATCGTGACTGAGCCAGAATCAGAATCCACAATCAGCTTGACGGCGAAAGAGCGATTGCCGAAGTCAGCAGATGCTCCGACTAACGACCAATAGTCTCACCTGTTCAACACTGCCGCTTCACTTCGAAAGTGGCTTGACCACTAGATTTATCCTTTAACATGTCTACTTTGACATAAAAACGCCAGAACTGGCACGAGGAGCTCGAAAACATCAAATGGTTGTTCAACACAGCGAGAGAGACTGTGTTTCAGTGTCGAAGTAACGAGGAGGCACACTTGTTCGATGATTTGGACCTCGATATGAAGAATTTGAAAGAGACAGACATTACAGAGTCTGTTCGCAACTTCATCACTAAGAGTGATGCCGAATTACGAAGTTTTCGCTGGACCAAATGTCAACAGAAATATATCACCAGACTGGTTGAGCTGCAACAGCGCCATGAAGATACGGTTCGGCAGCATCATTTAGTCTTTCCACTACCAACAGCCCAGTGGATCTCCTCGTTCTCGGACAATTCGATGGAGCCGTCTCTGAAAACTTATTCTCTGTCTCTGGTGCTTCCCACCTCGACACAGCTCCCCAATTCAACTCCGCTTGAGCAGCTACCATCTCAGCTATGGTCATCCGCCCAGGCCCAGCAGCCGATCGTTCGTGGGTGAATCGTGAACAAAATCTGCTCTGGAGAGCGCTGGTGAAGAGCTTCCATTATGAACACACGTTGAACCTAATTTAGACCATGGTCCTTTCCGATGGTAGTCATTGAGCGCCGTGTACACTGATCCAGCTCGCCATTTGGCGCCATATTGGGCGTTGGCAAAATATGGAACGGGCACAAGAGCACTAGCTCAACCAAAGAAACAAAACGACATTCCTACAACAAGTTCGTTGCTCCTACAGAACTGGCTTACCTTGTTTGCTTGCATTGCTGTTTGGAAGTGCTCCCTGTCTATCCCCAAAGCCTGCAATATCTGGTCCCACACCAAGGTGCTGGGTACAACCAAGCCAGCCATCTCACTGGAGAACAACTCCAGGATGTTGACATTCACGTTCTTTAAAACGTTCGAATCAATTTGAAGAGCTAGACGATCGTTCCCGGCCGGCCATGGGTCTCAAGGCATTAGTCCCAGAGGCCCAGTAAAGGCTGGCCAATTCCCATTGCTTTTGACACTCAGGGTCGTTTTCAATCAACATGGTTCATAAATCAGCAATGCCCTCGTCCAGCTCTCTCCTAACTCACCGATGAGTAGCCAGTTTGCTTAAGCAGTCTTCAGCAAAGATTTTGAGATCTGGCACATGCTCGCGGAAGAAGTCCATGAGGCATTGTGCTGTGGTAATCAAGGGGAGCATGCCGTCCCGAGATGTTGGCAAATAGTTACACAGGCGATCCAAAAAAACAACTGCACGCATTCCCACGCCTCGCCTAGCGCGGCTTGGTATTTAATTTGTGTATGTTCGGGCACCGAAGCATAATAAGCAAATTGAGCGACACTTTTCGTTGCGGTAAGAAGATCTTGGTATGGCGTTATGACCTCATGCCATTCGAATGTATTCGCAGGATACACTTTCTGTGATAGTTTCACTTCCGCCTGAGATGTAGAGCATTTTTCTTTTGATTTGAAAAGTTTTCCCAAGGAATCATCCGCACTCGTATCGTTGGGTATACTCGATGTATTCATCGCGGCGAGACACGGTAGGTGGACTCGGGCTCAGCCGCCTTCGCGTTGCAGGTTGCTTTAGGTACTGCGTGGCTATTGTCTCATCAGCTCAATGCTCTGCGGCGGAACGACAAGAGTTACATACCGTGTTGGTTGTGACCATGGATGCCCATCAATGAGTATAGCCAGGGTTGCTGGAGTTGGGCATCGACCGCTGGATCGCGACATGGTTGTCGCCAAACTGGAAACGGTGAGCATCAGACAGCGTTCTCTGCAGATGTCGTTCAGGAGAGATGGTGTTTCTCCGTGACGCTTGTCAGCTAAGGCGACCGAGCTTTGGGCCGTCAACTCGATGGTTCGCCTGGGCGGCGGAGAACGGAAGGTCACGCTACCAATGCATCGCCGATGGCATCTGCACGGGGGTAGGGTCAGCCAGCCCGCTCGTGCAGGCAGGCAAACGAGTGAGGCGAACCAACAGGCCACAACCACACTGGCACAGTCACGATATATGGTAATTACTCAATTGGTTCAACGCCCACAGCAATCTGTGCCGTGTTTCAATTGGCGGTCTCCTAATCTGGAGCCTCCAATAGCGCTGTCCTTCGAAGCAGCTCCGTTGTTTGGTCCTGCAGCGCGATCTATGCCATCCGTATGTCACGCTGACAGACAGCTTTTGCCGGCCGTTGAAGTAAATGAAAGAAGCAAGTGCATTTCAGCATCAACCTAGATGTCCATTGCTCCGAACTCAGCTGCCCGCGCAACTTCCTCTCAATCCAACAGCCATGCTTCTACAGCATACCCCGCTCAGCGATTGTACTGGAGTTGTGTCAGTTGGCCCCATTTCCCCTGTGATTCATGAGTTACCACCACACAATCTTCGCATCGAGCGCCGTGCACGTTAACCGAGCCAGGGCAGTCGATGCCGTGCTCGTACCGGTTCAGCAAGGATAATGATCCATGGTGAAGTGACGCTGTCGAGTTGAACAAAGGGCAAAAATGGACCGTGGCACGTGGATGATTACAAGTGCTGTAGAGCGTCAATTGCTATGTTTGCTCCAGGTGCCGTGGTATTGGTCCTACCTGATACCAGCTGGTCGCCGGATCTGCAGGAACAGCAATGATGAGCCGAAGCCCGAAAGGCATCAAATTGGAACCTTTCTCACGATCATCGGTCAGCCGAACGCCCGTACAGTGGTCAATAGGTTGGGCCGTAGTCTCACAAATCCACGTTGTAAGAGGTGTTCGACCTCCCAAACAGTGTCGGTGCATCCCCGACGTAGCACCATTACTGAATTATGTGCAGGCATTTGTAAAGACCGCTAGTTGACTAAATACTACAAATGAACCTACTTGATTAATTGACGATTATCACAAAGCGTGGAAAGATACTGAGAAAGTACGTCGTGCACTGGCTGACCGATTGAGCCAATCAGAAACCGCCCCCAAGCAATGGGGGCGTAATTTGATTGGCTCAAGCCCATATGGCTTGGAATAGGCCACTCCTTGAGTAGCATATTGAGGTTACGTGCAGGCATGAGGCCTCAGTTGGAAACGAAGCGAAAGGTCCGGCACATAAATACGGCTTCCACCCCCTTTCATGGTTCAGCGTCAATTCTTTCTTAACCAACACCCTACCACCACCATGCCCCCGCTAAACCCTCCTATCGACCCAGGACACAGGAGGAAGAGCAAAAACGACGCGTGGCGCTGCAAACACTGCAAGCGCCGGGGCGATGAAGTCGTGAGCGAGAAGAATGCAGCAACTGGTGACTTCAAGGGCGAACATCTCGTCCACGAAAGACTGTGCCAAGGCCTCGACCAAGACGGCCATCCACTGGGTCTCCCCGCCATTTGCCCTGCCTGCAATAGGGTCATAGGCACCAGAGACCGTAAAGACCGGGAACCGACTCCAAAGATGTGGATGAACCACTGGCTGAGATGCCAGCCAGCTTATCCATTGACCGACAATTTCACGCTACGCAACATCCTACAGATGTTCAGCAAGTACCTCCTACCCACAACTGACATGAATGCAAAGTTTGGTAACATTCTGTCACGTAAAGTGGCTCTTGATGACGACAAGCATCTACTTCATCTTGAACAACAATGGAAAAGGGATGAATTAACAGCTGCAAAGGGCGCAGACGACGTCATATCCCAATACCGCTCAGATTTTGCGTACGTCAGGTTTATCTTGTTCTATATGTGTCCAGAACGCGCCCATAATTTCAAATGATGTTTCGCTAACTCAGGCGTCCTCTGTCATTCAGGGATTTCTTTCAAGGCGCCGTGCCTCTCACTCTTGAGGCCCACGTGTCCAGCGTGAAGCCCCAAGACGTCGTCAGCGCCATCCGACGGCTCACCAGCCATAAAAGCGTTGCCTCTCGGAGCATTGCGCGGCTAAGCGACGCTCAGATCACGGCATCCAACGTTGCCTTCATTCAAGGCGCTTATGGAGCAAGCGTCGGACCGCTGGTATGTCACTAGTTGCTCGTGTTTCCGCTGTACATATCCCTTACAGGGGCTGACATCGTCGTAATATACCAATAGGCCACACATTCCCCTATCGCAGCGCACGCAAACGTCTCATCAGGCCCTCCGCCAATGCTACTTCGGAGAACGGATCTTGAATATTATCGAACCCTTTTATCCATACTCCGCAAATACAAAAAGGAGAGGGCTATCTTTGGAGTGATGGTCGAGATGGTCTCCTCGTCCACCGGTGAGGTCCTGACCCAGTCTGAATGGGAAAACGTCAGTCAAGCGTGTAATTCACTCAGTCTCTACCTGATAGTCGACGAGGCCCAGACAGCGATTCGTTGTGGCGCGCCTTTTGCACACCATCTAGAACCCTACAAAAACTATCGTCCTTCTTTTGTTCTGTTTGGAAAAGGTCTCAAGGCCAGCGGCTTGGCTATGTACCCCGACGGCGTCACGGTCTCTAAGCTTTCCCTCACCAAAAAAATGTTGCAACAAGCTTTGTTGAGCTTCCAGCAGACCAGCGCCGAATTCTTCGAGCCTCGCCATCTTCTCAGTGCGTGGGCCGTCATTCGGCTTGCGAGAAAAGAAAATTGGCCGCAGCGAGCTGTGACCATCGGCACCAACCTGCGCCTCATTCTAGAAGAAATAGCTCCCAACCGACCAGCCCCGCTCGGCTGTGGGGCTTTTCTCTTCCTCAGTCGTACTGCAGCTGCCAAGACGTGCGTCACCGGGGCCAGTGCCGGTGATACGGTCGTTCGGTGGCTTCCGTTCTTGGATTCCGGTATGGAAGACTATAATAAGGTTCGCTCCCTGTTTGGCCCGAGTTCCCAGTCGATGCGGAAGGATCTGGAAGACATATGCCGATATTGTGTCGTATGCGGGGATGTGGCTCCTGGGGGCCTGTCGAAGAGTTGCGGTACTTGCAAGGGCGTTATATGTGAGCCGTGTATCGACGAGAAAGCTGACATGGTGCCGCGGCATGAGGCTGGGACATGTCTCGAGCTCCTCGGCTCAGCAACTGAAGTACTGAGTCATCGTACGGATAGCCTCGGCGTCAAAAGTATGGAACCACCAAGTAAGAGGCGAAGAAAGAATAGCGCAACAAATTAGTTGGACGCCGATAAGAGTATGAAAAGGAGGGTGTAGTAGGGGGGCTCCGTACCAAACACAGCGGCATCGAATCCGAGGCATTATAGATACCATCTTTGAAGTTTGTTGCCGGCCTTATGAGTATATTCACAGGAGAAATGGCCCCTTCCTATCACAAGCTACCGGTGAATAGGACGAGAACGATCAACGAAATATAGTTGGCGTCGTGAGAAGAATGGATACAGTCGTGGTAGAGCAAGGACAAACGATGATGCTGGTAGTTTGGGTTTGATTACATTGTCTGCAACCTCGAAACGCATCGCAATATTACCGATATCATCGTCTGTGGGTTTGTCATCCAAGACTGCTCCGAGCGGGCCGAAGCCAGATTCGGCTTCTCTGTGTAATCAGGCTCCCATTTCAGGATACCCTGATTACGGTCATCCACGTACAAGGCCGAGCGATCAACTGTTCGTGGGCGGACATCTCACGGACCGCACTGTTGCATTGAGGAGCCATGCCATCTTGATTACCATTTATGTACACATCCATCCTAGTCCAGTCCTCTTCGTGCCTGGTGACATTTCTGATTTCCACGAGTTCGACGGTCCAGCTTATCGATTGTACTGGAGTCCTGTCAGCGGTGGACCCACTTCCTCTGTAAGCATTACCTACCACTACACAGTCTTCGCAGCGGGCGCCGTGCACGTTAACCCAGCCAGGGCAGTCAACGCCGTGCTTGTATCTGTTGACGCATGGATACGGTCCATCGTGAAGTGGTGGTGACGAATTCGAAAAAGGGATTGTGATGAGCGGATGATTCCAAGCGCTATCACCGTCTGAGCGTCAATGGCTATTTATATTCCGACGATAGCACTCTAGCATTCGACTTAACCCTGACAAAGGCATTTACAATAGGGCACCTTGTACCAGTCACGCTAAGAATATGTTGCGCATCGTAGCGTGGCCTTCTGCGCCAGTTTCTTGCGTAAACATTTTTAGTGCTATCTGCCTGGCCCTTCAACCAATCAAACAGAACAAGTCCGCTGATGCTTGCTTTCCATGCCGATATCCTCTTCGGCTGGCCTCTTTGGCGCTCTTGGAGACGGCTCATGTGATCCCTCCACCGTCGGAGCACCGGCTCCTGTTGCTTCTCCCACGCAAGGCAATTCATCTCGTACTTGTTGAGAGCCTTGTGCTTCGTGTTCTGGTTTTTGGCCCATGAAATGGTGGCTAAGGCTGTCTTAGATCCCGTTTACGAATGAGCAGAGAGTGACTTACAAAGGGAAGTAGATACGGTTCTGCCGGTCTTTGAGGTGGCTCCTTATCGTGACGCAATCAAGGTCGACCTGTTCTGGTACTTCCCCCAATCCCCTTACCATGCGGTCCTTGAACATTCCTTCCGGATCGCCGGTAATGACCTCTTCCATGAAGCGGCCTATCTTTTGCCCCATTTCATCCCGCTGCCATGGGTTGGTAGGCACTTTGATAACTTCATGTTTCAAAACGTTGAATCCAGCCGCCTTCATCATCTCATCGTACTGGGGCACGATACTGATTGGACGCTTCAGCTCTGCAGCCGCTGTCGTGTGGCGTTGGAAGAATTGAAATACAGGGTCATTGTGAGAGCATGTGCCATCAGCCCGTTGGGGAGAGAGGTCAAAGTCCGCCACCTGCAAAGTCCCGCCTGGCTCAAGGTGCCTGGTGAAAGCACCCGTCAGTCAGAGTCAATTTTGGAAAGAAAGAGACGCACTTGTAAGCTTCTCTGATCACACCTTGTACGTCCTTGAAGCAACCAGCGGTGCCAGTCATGCGGACGAAGTTGAACTTACGACCAATCCACGGCTTTTCGACGTCGTCAATCTCGAAAGTGCAGTTAGGGGGGACTCTGACCGTATTAGCCAAGCATCTGACTCTGTCTTGTCGTCCACCTACATATTGGGTTGAATAGCTCGAAGGTCGATACCCGTGACCTGGACTCCAGGAAATGTATCCGCTGAACCTGTCAGCCGCTGAAGATAGCAACTTTGCGTCACTTATTACCGTATCCAATAGCCCATGTTCCCAGTCCCGTACCGATTTCCAAAACTCTACCCTGATTTGTGCTTGAGTGAACAGCCGGCCGGAAGTGTTGTTCCCCGAGGAGAAGGCGGAACAGCTCGTACTGATACTCTAAAACTTCTTAACAGGGTCTGAAGAGGGTACCAGAACTTGCCCCTTACCTAACCGTTGTCTGTCACGCTGAAAGATCGTCAGCCTGTATCTTCGAGCGGTTTCAAGGAGATTACCTCATCTGTCGGACAAAAATAGGCTGCTAACTTTCAGCTTCTAAATCATACAACTGGATGACACCGGTGAGCACATACAGTTTTCAGCCCATACACTGAACGGTCGGCCATATTTCAACTTTTCTTGCTTTACCTCCTCGCCAACACTCGTAGTGTCAGACTGTGCGCGCATTAGCTCAATGCCCTAAGGGTCACTGTTGTGTCTCTAAGTATGGGCCTCACTCACTTCGCCGGAGTCATCGAATTCGTCGATATCATCGCCTTGAGTAAAGCTGTGGGGAGGTGACGACCCGGGTAAGCATCGTACATAAAGCAAAGCCGTGGCATGACAACTTGTTTTTCACTGAGAAAATAAAGTCCTCTAGATCGCTGTGGTATCCGATACGGAGAAGTTCTGTGAGTGGACTCGTCATCGTAAGCCGGCTGCAACGGCTGCTCGGCTCCGTCGCCACCCTCAAATACATCATTGGAGATCGCGACATGCTTTTCGTGTTCTGAGTACAATAATGTGAGTAGTTTGAGGCATTTTATTCCCAATATTTGGCTTGAGCATAACGTAGGGTCAGGGGCTCAGGTGGCGGCCGGCCCCTGCGGGAGTGACGTGAAAGTAGGAACATGTCACCCCGCAGCCTTTGAGAGCTGAGACGTAACACTAATAAAAATGCGGCATTTCGTATTTCTCTAGTGTAATCATGAACATTCATGCCTGGTAATTTCGATTGCTCTGAAATCGAAGAATGTCCTTCTATCGATGGTCCATCTCTACACAAGCTGGATACAAGTGGCCAAGGGAACAAAAACAAACGCCCGAATTGCATGCTCTCGTGTGGAAGTTCACACCGTGACTCGAACCAAGGCTTTTTTGGTATCAACTCGGGGACGTTAGAGGTTGGAGGACGATCTGGCGCCAAGTGGAGTTCATAGCTTTGGAGAGCGCTTCCATGCAAGTCGGATATTTTGCCGCTCTTGGAAGTTGTGGCGACAGCGGGATTTGACGGCCAGTGAGAGACTTGATGCGGAAGTTTGTCCCCTAGTTCAGACGCAAGAACGAGAAGTACCTGTGCCATCACCAACGGGTAATGACCCAGCAGCTGATGCGCATCATGTGACGACAGCCTGAGAATTAGATATCTTTCTGATCGGAATTAAGGCCTTGACATCGAAATTGTCAGCCAGAGCACGACGTGAATTGAGCTGAGATTGAAGCAACCAATGCAATATGCATGGACTCGGGTGCTTTACTGGGTCATCCGGCATAGAACCCTTGTGGAACTGCAGCTCAGCAGATTTGTGCCGCATTCAGGCGCGTCAGTTTAGCTAGATAACCTTCAAGAAGTCCCCAGACTTTTGGGCCATGACACATCTACTGAGGGGCATCCCATCGCAATTTCCGCTCATTCATCAACAATGATAGCGGGGTGTGATGGCATGGGCGGAGGCAACGAATACTAATGAAAATTGAGTTGCTAACACTGTATGGTGTCCTGCTAGGTCAGGCGATGCTCGCCGACGACTTTACTGTGCTTTGTTGGGGCTTAGTGGCAACATTAGCAGATGACCGTCCGCCAGAGGCATATTACAAAGGGCCACTGCTATCCGGTAAGTCTTCAAGTCACAGATCACAAAGTCAAGTCTGCCGATAAAAGCCAATGCTGGTGGATGTCCATTAGTGCTTGCTTCAGCCAGGTAGAGCTCAGACTGTACTCAGCAGCCGGCTACAGTGGTCCATCAGCGGCCTTTGTAGCTGAACGCACATATTGGCACCCGTGGACCTTTTTGTCCGTTCTGTACGGATTCGTTCCAAGTACGTTACCGCCGAAGTCCAATAGACCCTGCGTCATTAGATGGGGCTCACCGTGTCACCGTCGCGGTCGAATCACCACCATCCCCTGAATACGACGACAGCGGGTCTGATGAACCTACCAGGGTGTTGGATCTTTTGCATTTGTTACAACTGTTGGTTTCTCGTAACGGGCGTAGAATTCGATTGTCTTGGACACGACGTAGGGTCAGGGGCTTGTGTGGAGCAGCCCTCGCGGTGGTGGTTGAAGCGTGATGTGAAAGCCTCATGCTGAACCAAACTACCCCGCTCTTCGGATCAAACGAGTGAGCCGAGTTCGGCAATAAATCTTCAGGGGACCGAACTTTTATTGAGCAGACGCCCAGACCGAAGTGGCGAACATTTCGGTCAAACTGCCTCCAATCAACTCTCAACTTGAGGACCAAGCATCATGGCTTAGGAGGAATACTTCGTACGCCGCAGCAGCATTCGTGCTGGCGAGTCAGGGTAAGGAGGTAGTTTGGGCAAGTGTCGGTCGTTTCTGTGGCCTTCTTAGTGAAGTTGTAGGTGCTCCAGATCCTGAAGCGTTCGCAAGCTGAAATGGACAATCAATTTCCAGAGGTAATGGAATGAACATCTCGACGGCTTGTGTCCGACTGTACCCTTGAACAATACGCGCTCCCTTTCATGTCTTGTTCTGTGATCACATGAGGAATGTCTCTGCAGGAAGCAATGCAAAGGCAGGGGCCTTGACAATTGGGTACCTGCTTTGGTTGGCATCGCCTGATAAGGAGTGTACGCCGGACCATGTTCGAATGGAGGGTACCAGGATTTGAAGGGGTTGGGTTCCTCAATCTCTGTGAGAGTCAATTGGTGTAGATAGTCTCCAGAGATAACGCGATGCTGCAGGGCTCCCATGGGGCTTGCCAGCTCGGCATTGTGTTCGATAAAAGTGATGTGTGGCCTCTGTGAGACGTGTGAGCGAGTGGCCGGTGGTGTTGCTTTGGTAGTACTTTAGCATTCAGGGGCTCGAGAGACTCGTGTTCCAAGCAGGCTACTATGCCGTTCTCTACCACGTTGTTCCCTCCTGCACTGTCATGGACCGAACTTGGTCAGATGAGAGGGATCGAGGTCACGCCACTCTTGTGCGCAACATTATCGAGCAAGCTCGATGGCTAAGGTTGCAGATGCGAATCCATCAGTAATGCCTACAAACCACAGAGAAAGCTTCCAGCACGTGGCCGCTGACGGCTTCAGGGATGGAAGGACGTCGTAGCCTGGTGATCACTGCCGGCGCAGAACTCGTTCACGCGACGAGAACACACCCGTCTGACCTTACAGCTGCGTTCCCGCAAGGCACACACACACAGTGGTTCTGGTAGCAGCACTTCACTTCGCTGATTTTAAGCGGCTTGATGAGGCAGGTGGCATTGAACGTAGACTGAATGCTACGCGTTTCAATTCATTTCCAATATTTGCGAGGCGTAACGATCAGAGCATGCCTTTGATTCACATAGGCCTGGTTCGCTTGCATACAAATTCCATCGCAATTAACAGCTATCAGCGCAAGGCGTTCCACGGGGAGCTTATTCAACTCTCGTCCAAATTCCTATGCGCTCCGTTCCCATTCCGAAGCCTGTGGCCGCGGTCATTCAATACAGCAGCAGTTGACCGCCCTCTCGTGTCCGGGCTGACGGAGTTTCGCGCTTGAGTGACCCTGATGGCGAGCAAGATGGACCACCGCGCCAAGGGAAGCATTTCATGCTATTCTGTCATCCCAAACCTGCCCGCAGGCTGTCCGTTCCTTTGCCACAGAAAGCTCATCTGCAGAGGCCTTTGGCGGAGGGATCAACCCCCCTGAAACCCAGTGATTCTGTGGCTAAGCGCAGCAAATGCTAGCCGCTGAGGAGAATAATTTCAGTGGACATATTACATGACTTTCGTCTCTTTCGGGCTGAGCAGCCCGGGAGTTGGCCCTGAAACTTAGCACCGTTTCTCTAGCCTGAGTGCTGTGAGTGGGTTGTGATGAGCATCGGCACCCCACGAATAGGGCAATTAGGGCTTATTTAACAACCTCTACGGTCGGTGCCATGTTTTCGGGTTCCAAAATTGTATCCTTGATGACTGAGATCAGACGAGTTGGCCATTGGCAGTGCTCTCCAGCGTGAGATAAGGAGTTTCGGTCATGACATCCATCACCAGCTTCAACAGAGTCATGTCACTTAGGGGCGCTGACTTTCAGATGAAGCACTGTTGTTCACGATTTTCCTTCGAGATTGCCTTAGGATAAGTACTTCTGCATCACTTCATATTATACAACATGTACCGGCAACCACCTGACGGTGGCAGAGCGTTCATTATGTTCACGTTAACACCATCAGGACGGGCTGTTCCTCATTCTATTTCGTCACATACCAACGGGAGTGTTGTTACTGTGTCCATC
>NW_026054845.1:0-50316 GCF_022836535.1 Colletotrichum spaethianum
CTAATAGGGCATGCACTTACAGTGCAGCTACGTTACTACATGAGACTTATAAAATTGAAATAAATCAATAGCAAAATGCGTTGAATTATAAATCTTACATTGTGTCTTTTTAAGAATTCGTCGTCTTCATATGCTGTCCTGTTATTCAACAGAGGTCCTCCCAATATTTGAAGTTGTTAGTACCTACGCAGTGCTAAAGTGTACGGGGGTTTTTTTTTTTTTGCAAACCGGGTGCCTGCTTTGGACTTGCAGGTAAGCCTGGAGATGGCAAGAAAGACCTGGAAATTACGGTAGCGCAATAGGCGGAATGGGAATCGAATGGTTGTAATACCAAGAAACGCCATCCCGTCGACATGGGGGTTATAGATCGAACCCGAAGTCGCGCTAATTCACTCTGCCGTCTCGGCCCCCAATCTTGGATCTTGAAATGTTCCTAGAGGTTCGATATGCATACACGTCAAAACTGCCAATAGGGTGCCAGATGCTTGGGGCCGAAATCTCGAAAAACGAAGAAACCCCAGGTAGCGTCGCAGGTGCAACGATGACGACCAGCGGTCTGAGATTCGAGACGGGTTCTCGAAGCCGGACCGCTGAACGCTTCATGGACAGGTGTGACAAACCGACAGCGCGTCCAATTGCAGGTCCTCTGGGCACGAAACTTCATTCGATCATCATGGTCACACGTACGAATCAAGATCACTACTGGGGAGTGTCTTCTCCTATCAAACCAGTGACGGCAGCCTCACTCCGCATGCCGAGTGTCAACCCTCGGGCCATCTTTAGGTCGAACCCCGGACGCTTTACACTAGACCCATGAACTGCCGGCCCTACAATGTCCAATCGCCATCTCCAAGACTCGAAGTCGTTCCCACTCGCACTCGTCTGAGACCCAGTCTTCAAGTCGTTGATTCGGGGCATTGCCACCCAAAGATGTGCGTGCCAAGGATGTGTCGCGAACTCTCCAAGCTCTCCAGAGATCCACCTCGCCCTCTTTGACTGGCTCCCCCAACATTCACCCCGCACCTCAGACGAAAGTTGAATGGAGACACACGTTAGCTTCCCCAGCAACTCATAGCAAGCCGGTTCCACCCCCGCACTTCTCTTCAAACACCCCTTACTCCAGACGAGCCTGATCCGCACTTCTGCCCCGTAATGTTTCGTTCAAGAACCAGGAGTTATACGGCTTACTTGCCTCTCTGGCGAGGGCTACGTGCTATGTAACCATGGGGATGCCAAGGGTGGCCATGTCCATCTTGCCTTTGTGCATGGCGACATCAGGCTCGAAACGACCGAGAGTGTGGCCGGCTCGAGCACTTAAGTACAACCTTTCGTCCGACCCAGCGTCCCTCGGCCCAGAAGAGGTCCGCTTACTCTTTGACGTGTCTCACCAGTCCCTCCCAAGCGTCAACGCTGCGGTCCAACGGTTACCAGTACGCCTGTTTCTTCGTGAGGCTTTGACATACTCACAGCATACGTCGCCGACGAGCGATCATCCCCAAAGTGCCCTCCCCGGACCCAGCAGGCGATCGGCTATTTTGCATACACCTATAAGATGGGTGTCAAGGAGTTCTTCCACAAGCGTTCCTTGCGCCAAAAGGACGATGTGCGCACCAACGCCGCCGAGCTGACGCTGAAAGAGTCTTTGTTCCCAATCTTCCTTGTTACCATTCTGTTCTTCCTCTGGGGCTTCTCTTACGGTGCGCCACCTCCATCAGCCTAATCTCCTCTGCCAAGCAGCAGATGTGCTGACTTTGCTTCGTTAGGTCTACTCGATACTCTGAATAAGCATTTCCAAGAAACGCTAGGTATTAACCGAGCGAGGTCCTCCGGCTTGCAGGCTGCTTATTTTGGGTACGTTCCTCCGTCGCGATAACTGCGTGCCAATCCACGGACCTGGCCGAGATGCTGTGTGCTTTGAAGTTCGCCGGGTTATTCGCGTCTCCGCCGAGAACCAAGAAGCATCATTGTTGGATTGTGCGACTCCCGCCTGGAAATCAAAGCACGCATCAGCTTCGGCGACCACCCAGAAGACACCAAGTTGCTAACTTTTACTTCACAGAGCCTACCTCATTGCTAGTCTTGGCCATGCCGCCTGGATCTTGAGGCATTGGGGCTACAAGGCCACCTTCGTCTTTGGCCTCTTCCTCTACGGCCTCGGTGCTCTCATCGCAATCCCATGCATCATCGCCAAGAGCTTTGGCGGCTTTTGTGCCGCCATCTTCATCATCGGTAACGGCCTTGGTTCCCTCGAGACGGCCGCTAACCCGTACATCACCGTCTGCGGCCCTCCCAAGTACAGCGAGATCCGAATCAACATCTCCCAGGCCTTCAACGGTATCGGTACCGTCGTGGCTCCCGTCATGGGCTCTTACGTCTTCTTCGCCTTCGACGACAAGCGCGCCTTGGAGAATGTCCAATGGGTCTACCTTGCCATCGCCGTCTTCGTCTGGTCCCTTGCCGTTGTCTTTTGGCTGGCGAGGATCCCTGAGATAACGGATGCCGACATGGCTTTTCAAGCTTCCGAGACGCATGCCAATGTTGACGACAAGCCCTTCAGGAAGCAGTACCGCCTATTCCATGCCTCTTTTGCCCAGTTCTGCTACACTGGCGCTCAGGTTGCTATCGCCGGGTAAGTTGATGTTATGAAATGCCAGAGAGAGGACGGTCGGCTGACATCGCATCCAAGTTTTTTCATCAACTACGTGACCGAACGCCGTCCCAATACCGACAGTGCCCTCGGCTCAAAGTTCCTCGCTGGCGCCCAGGCTGCCTTTGCTGTTGGCCGCTTTATTGGTGTCGGTATCATGCACTACGTCAAGCCCCGTTGGGTCTTTCTCGGCTTCCTTTCGTGCTGCATCATATTCATTGCTCCTTCCATCACCCAGGATGGTGATGTTGGCATGGCAATGCTTTACATTGTCCTCTTCTTCGAATCCATTTGCTTCCCGACTATCGTAGCGCTTGGTATGAGAGGTCTTGGCAGACATTCCAAGAGAGGAAGCGGGTTCATCGTTGCTGGTAAGTAGTATCGTAAGATCAGCCATATTGTCTGAGCAATTACTCACATTTATTAGGTGTGTCTGGTGGCGCTGTCGTGCCTCCTCTCCTCGGTGTCGTTGGCGATGCCAAGGGTATGGGTACTGCCATGGTCATCCCTCTCATCTTCTTCGTGCTGGCGTGGTCATACGCCTTTGCCGTCAACTTCATTCCGAGATACCGCAACATTGCCGACGCCTTCAGCACTACTGAGGTAGGCATACGGCCTGTCGACGCGGATGGTGAGAAGGGAGGGATCGAGGCTATCGAGGAAAAGCAGACGAAGAACGCCACCCTTACTTTGCCATGAGCTATCACTGCTTCTCCCATATCACAGCAAATCAGACGGACCGTTGTAATTATGTATTGAGATACCACCTGGCTTATTTAATCTGAAAACGACTGTGTTAAGCAAAGGTATCTGAACTTTTTCATGTGACTGTCATTACTCTGTACTTACGGTCGGTAGGTGGTTCCTAACTTATTTCGTCATCGTTCCGGTTATCAGCAATCTTAAACCAAAGTTATCAAAAGAAAGATCGAGCCAGTTCGGGTTCCGCTTTATCTCGATCGACTTGGACAAGGCTACTGTGATTTGCAATCAAGTCAAGAAAAGGGTACAGGCGTTTCATTGGGTAGGAGTCAGACCAAGGGAGGTTTTCCGGTCACCATCGTTGGCCCCCACGTTTGGGTAATTCCCCCACTTGTGACACCTGTTGGGAATTGTTTCGGAATCACCGACGCTTGTAAACTTCTAGAGAATGGGCCATTTATTTTTATTTTCTATTTTTGCCATCATCCGAGTGCTCAAATCTCAGCATGTCGGTACTCGTGGCACACCTTGGGCGTTTTTCGCTGTGCTAACAAACTTCTCGCCCCAGAAAAAAGTCGTTCTTGTAAAGTGCTGCACAAGGTTGTCCTAATACGATATACCAAAAGAAGCATGGATGTATCAAAATGCCACGTTATCTTCAAATAGATATCCACATACTTTGCCGCATCGGAACAACTTGCAATAACATCTTGATTGGCAATGAATGGTAGGATGATGCCTCAGTAGTGGCTCCCTCAACACTTCACCCACAATCCTATCTCTTTGCTATATTGCCATTTTTGTTCATTTTGAGTCATCTAGTACATAACAAGTAAGATCTCACTAACTTCAAGCAAGTGGGACTTGCCGGTCGGTCTACATCACATAACTAGCGAAAGGTAGCGTGGCTGTGTAGGATTGGTACCTGAGGCCACGAGCTCTGGTCTATACCTTCCAGCCAGAGGTCAGCTCACTTTAAACTCTTCACGGAGACATGAGTATACTCGTCAGCGATACGGCCACAGCTGCCATCCCCTGCGATGACCTCTGTGGCCTTCCCACAAGTGGCCACTTACAACGACGTATGAGTTGGACCAGTATGACGGTGATATCTGTGACCGACTGCACAAGTTTTGCAATTCACTAGATTGGAATTTTGCTGAATCAGTTAAAAGCAGTTGACACAGGCATGTTCAACTCAAATATAAAGTCATCGTTTCTGTTTCAAACTGCTATCAATAGTCTGAGTATACTGTTCTGAGAGTAAGATCTGGGTGTTTAGCTGTGTGTTTACCTGTACTTGCTTGTTGAATGTTCATGAACAAACTGTTCTACCTTGGCTAGTATCTATGCACTGTGACTAGGTAGATGAGTCATTTGAGTCCTTGTAAATTCTTCTGTGAGTCACATGCATTTGACACGTAAAAGTAGATCATTAGATACAAACTGATGTTCAATTCTTCAATTTTATTTGAATAATTAGAAGTAGACTTAAAAAAAAAACTGCATGATTTAATCTTTCGACACCTCGTTTTTCATCAAAAGTCACTTGTGGTACCTACATATTCTTTAGCTTTTGTTCGTCCAATCACTTAAACTAAAGAGTTTGAGGGGATAGTGGCTCAGTGTACGTGGGTACCGGCGGTCTTGCAATGAAGGTTAACAAAGCAGGTCGCTCTTATAAAACAAAGAACTTGTTTCGGTGTGAAGATGGCGTTGTCGTCTAGTAGCGATGCGCACTATTAGTCGCAAACTGTTTTTTGTCAGCGATTCTCTTTCAAAAGAGAAGGCCGTTATTTCATCATGCCAGCTAGCAGGGGATACCTACTCGCAAGTAGAACCTATAATGTTACGTTGTATTTGTTTTCCATTTTCGAAGACAATATTCGAGTGACAAAGGCGGACAACGTTGAGCTAGCTTCAGATTGTACAAATAATCAACCATGATACAGTTTTGGAAAAAGTGGTTTATACACAAATGGGAGTCAGGATTATATACGGCAAGCTTTCCATAGACGATTCCAGTTCTCGCACTGCCGCTATCCGGCTCCGGCGCCGTGTCGACCTCTGACCCCGCACTACGCTCAGCCGGTCCGGAAGACGGCGACCGGCGTCCACACCTTCGCCGACCTCGGTCTGACTACAGACGATCATTTCCTTCCGGGTCCACAACTTGACCGACTTCGGTGCTGCCGAACAGGCCTGAGGCCCGCGGCACTGTGCAGCGGCTGCAGCGGCCGCAGTGACTTTGCAGATATGAATCGCACGTGTCTGACAAGTGCCTGTTGAATGTCTCAATACCAACGGGCGCGCTAGACATTGAGTACAAAAAATTGACTACATGCTACCCGACAAGTCGGAAATATCTTTGAGTATGGATATCAGCAGTTAAGCAGACACATTGTTTCTGACCCTTTTGAACCAGGTGTCCATCAAATGCTGGGGTTTCGGTAGAGAAGCGATGCTCGTCCCGTTCGCGGCTGCTCAAGCTCGACTGTGCCGAGGTTACGAGATATGTCATCGAGGGAATCTGAACTACAAACGAAGCTCATTCACGACTTGACACAGTGGCAGATCCAGCACTGTTCCACCGGATTCATCACTGATCATGCTTGCCTCACGAACGGCATCTCTCACTGAACATTGAAACAAGACGTTTGGTGTTGAGCCGCATCGTGACGATCGGTCATTCTCCATAAAATCCGCCATCTGAACATCGTGGAGTAAAGTATGGACCGCCCACTGCTGAAGACTTTTGGTGGATTCAAAATTGGGACTGGAAGATTTTACTCGAACGTCTGTTGTTGACACAGTTGCACGTTTGAACTGTAAAAGAAGCGTCAATCTCCCCAAGATTGCAACATTAAGGCTTAAGACCAACTCAACAAGATACCCTCGGGCGCCATTTGTGTGCATGGACTTGTGCGAAAAGGAAATCATCGTGAAGTTCGGACTTTGCCTTGAAGGGGAGCATTCCAGCCGCCCTTTGCACAGCATACTACTCACCTCGGTCTACCATCTGGTAATCTCGCGGAAAGGCGGTATCAATCAGGATTTCGACAGAAACCTGGGACAAACCAATCTTGCCAACTTACTGGATGATGCGAAATGATTTACCTCAGCAACCGAGCGCGATGCGTTTGCAAGCAGGTATCTAGTAATGCTGACCATTGTACCTGAGTCGCAGCACCCCATTTCTGGTTTCTTTCTCTGGTTCGGATCGACAGTTTCGCGGGGTTGGCGGGGACGGCGATATTTTTTTTGGTGGTTCCGATCTGGGGTTGAGGCTATCGTGACATTTGGCATCCATGTGGGGTTGAAATTCCTGGAACTTCGTGCTTCCTGGCAGTTGACGCCATTCCGATAACTCTGCTTGACTCGAATGCGGCGCTGCGCATCGATCAGTGCTCCTATAATGTCGTAATTGGCACTCTCCAGAGCTATCCGGCTCGAGTTGATGAAGAAATTGCCAGGACCCTGAGGCATTTTCGGTTTCCTTTCATCTGCCGCATTCTCCGCTCCCGAGAACGACCGACAATGATGTAGATCAACATACAGGAACTCTGTGCTGTAACATCACTCGAAGTGATAGACATCTCTTTCCCTGCGGCCTTTGACAAGAGTTTTCCTCACTGACGCCATTCCTGACTCGTGCCACGTCGAGCATTGATTGATGCAATTCTCGGTTATCTTTGGAAATCTAGATGCGCGCTACGGCAGTGACGGCCGCGTCTTTGATATGGCTGCATGAAATGTAGTGCTGCCTACTCGTTACAGCGTCGGGCGCAGTCGCCATCAACTAGCATGTGCAGTAGATAGAGACGGCCCTACTCGGGAAGTAAGTCCACCGCCTTGTTTCGCTGTTATTTTCGGCTGCCTTTCGCGGGTGTCTCTTGTTCCTCATCCTAGCCTTCCTGTTCAGACGAAAACAGAAAACAGGCCTCATCGCCCGATCTCGATGCATTAAGACGTAATCTTACCGCAGCCCTCTACGCTACCTACGACATGGACTTGAAATCCCTCATGAAACCAAGTTTGATAGTGCAGCCTCGCCAGGGTTCGGCATCCAGCGAAAAGGTTTGAAATTCAGATCATCATCCAATGAAGGCAACCATCATAGCAACCAAGGCTTCAGAGCGAAATCCATTATCAATGTTATGGTGACTTGGTGGAGCTTTGGCCCCATCCACCAGTTACAAAGGCCAACACACCGCCAATGACACCGAGTGCTTATGGGATTTTTGAACTGCCCGCTTCATGCACCGTGCCGAGAAGCTCAGGAGCGACATTTTTCACCTTGCAGATGTCTCCACCAAGGATCATCTCTGCCTGCAGCCTGCGTTGCCCGTTGAGTTGATACCCCTATCGGCCGTTTCTCTCACCGTGAGACGGGGTCCCTACGTCTTAGCGTAGTCCACATAACGAGGCCATCCTGTCCAGTAAGAAGGTCTGTGTTGAGTCCGCAATCACGCCAGGCTGGGAAAAAGTGCTCGTTACCTTGGTTGAGATAAAAGATAAACTGGAGCCTCGCGTGGGTCACTGATAGGACCATGTCTCAGGGTGCAGGTCAGATAGGGAGGTTGGTCGGCATCGGCGTTCATCGACATTCTCGATGTTCTGAACAGGGATTGTGGAAGGCACTTTTCTGGCACGGCTACCTGCTTTCTTTTGTCGGGCCAGAAGACAATCCGGATGTCTCCTTGCCGATCTACTGCTCGTATCTGTAGTGTAGTAGGCGCCTCCAAACTTGCTGGGCTGCCTGGCAGCCCGGCGTACATGTGAAAATACTCTCCGAATTGATTAAGCTGTTGATCGATGGGTCCTACCGTCTTAGCCCAGGGTCTTAGGGTCTCTCTGATTCCTGCAAAGTCAATCCTCTCTGTTCATCCTCTGCTGAGTTGGCATACCGGTAAGTGACTCCGACACCGACAATCTGATACGAACATGTCAAGTTCGGGTACACGGACTTCCGCCGATAAGGCAGGGCGCGCGCGACCCTCCAATGGCCATCAGGCTGTTGCAAACGGCCTGAGTTCCCTTCAGAGGAGGCAGCCCATCCCGTTGAGGGCACTGATTGCCCGGACTGAAGGAAGAGCGGGCCCTTCCGAACCCTCCCGATAGGGGTCCTGCAGGCTGTATGCCTCCATCAACTCCCATCTTGTCTCCATCAGCCTCCATTCCGCCCTACATCGGGACCCTCCAATGACATCAGGGAGCAGCCTGAAACCACGTTCCTGAGTCTCGCAGGGCATTGGACCAATTAAAGACTTGCTACAAGGATGCTGTCTATTCCAACAGGCCCCAGCGGCAGGGCGCTAGAACAACTTTTCCAGACTTTGATCTCTAGCAATGCAAGAGACACTGCCCTGCCTGTACATGTGAAATGGCAAATTCGCGACTCGCATTGCGCATCCCTCGTAACACCGCCTTCCATGCCGGGTTGTCATAGACGAACTCGTCTAGCACACCTTTAGCACTCTACCGTGCATTCACTACCACTCAATCACACACAACAGGAACGATTGCGGGAACTTCTCAGGCTTCAGAGGTCCATTTCTGATGGAGCTCGAGCTGCACCACGTTTTGAACTGGTCCACCTTGGCCGTGATGCTGTCGGCAGCTTGACGTCATATGGGTAAAAATTGCGTCTGTCGCTTAGTGCGGCTTTTCATTTCACGATACCTTACCCAGGATACTGTACGTACCCATCTTTTCAACGTCTCCGTTAAAAACTGGGTTTTCTTTTTCAGCCGTAATCGATGCCGATGCTGTGCCTCCGATGCCTCGTGTCCATCTGCCGCGGCTGAAACGGCGCCTGCTGTGTCTTCGGGAGTAATGACCGAACAAAGTCCCTCGAGGCTTGGCTCTTGGGAGTCGGAACTCCTGCAGCGATCTCCAATTTTTTCTGCCCTTCAGACTTGCTCTTGTTGGTGAAATTTCTCATGGGCATTGTAAGATTTGCGCCAAGGTGACCCCGATATTCGCCACAGCCGCGGGAAAAAAAATTTGTGAGGCTCAACAATCCGATCGGACCCTATAATTCAGCCTCATAGACCAATAATTCTGGTGATCAATTCGTCTGATACATCGCGTAGTCCGCCATATACATGCGACATGAGTCGAGTTTAGCAGCCAAGGTCGGTGTTCGGCGGCCGGAACTGAGGCCTGCCGCAGGTACCTAGCCAGCAGCTACTGTATTTCCATACATATTAGAGAATCCTGACTCGGACGTCGCCCATCGGCCCAGCATCGGCGGAGACACGGCACGTCATCGGACCCATCACCCGGCGGAGCAGCGGCCCAGCACCGGCGGAGAACCTCTACGTCATTGGGCCCAGCACTAGCGGGTCGAAGGCCCAGAGATAACGGGGCATCAACCTGGCACCGTTGAGACAACGGACGAGTACCGACTGGGAACCGCTAGCATCGACTCGGAAACGACATTGGTTTACATGGAAGACCGACTCACCACCATCGAGGTACCGACCCTCGACATGATATGGGGCAACATGTTGGAGAACGGATCCCCATTCAAGACGGGGGGCATCAACCCAGTACATACGGGAAATTCACCACGGCGGGTCCGCGGCTGGCGACAAGAGAGGACGCCATCGGTCCGAAATAGGTAATAGGAGAAGATACAGAGAGACATCGAAAAGGATAAAAGGAAACAGATAAGTCGGCAACATCTGCTCTTGTTCTTGGAAGCATCACTCACACACCAACCACTCCAAACGGCCTTAACAAACCAACAAGCACTTCGCTTTGATACCCAACACATCCTTCTATTCGAACATCTACACAACAACCCTTCAAATATTTACAATGGCCACCCAGTTCGCTTCCCGTCAGCCTGAGATTGGCATGGAGAAGGTTATGCCTACCCGCCAGGACTCTGGATACGCTTCTCCTTGCGACTCTCCCCGCTTGACCGTCAGACTCAACGACGGCAACGAGATCCCTCAGATCGCCCTCGGTGTCTACAAGGCCCCCAACGGCCAGGAGACTGAGGATGCCGTCATTGCCGCTCTTGACGCCGGCTACCGCCACATCGACTCTGCCGCCAGATACGCCAACGAGGAGGCTTGCGGCCGCGCCTTGAAGAAGTGGTTCCAGAAGACCGGCACCCCCAGATCTGAGGTCTTCGTCACCACCAAGCTTTGGGACGCTGACCACGGCTACGAGGCCACCTTCAAGGCTCTCTGCGACTCCCTTGAGAAGTTTGGCCTCGACTACTTCGACCTCTACCTCATTCACTCCCCCTCCGACAACAAGGAGAAGCGTATTGCTTCCTGGAGGGCCCTCGAGACTGCTCAGCGCCTCGGCAAGGTCCGCTCCATCGGTGTCTCCAACTTCAGCTCCCAGCACCTTGAGGAGCTGATGCAGGAGACCTCCGTCGTCCCTGCCGTCAACCAGATCGAGGTTCACCCCTTCTGCCAGCGCCAGGACCTCGTCGACACCTGCCGCAAGCACGGCATCGCCATCGAGGCCTACTCTCCCCTCGCTCGCGGCAACAAGCTCGAGGACCCCACCGTCGGCAAGATCGCTGAGAAGTACGGCAAGACCCCTGCTCAGATCCTGCTGAACTGGAACGCCGCCCGCGGCAACATCGTCCTCCCCAAATCTCTCACTGCCCACCGCATCAAGTCCAACTTCGAGTCCTTTGACTTTGAGCTCTCCCAGGAGGACATCGCCACCATTGACGCTCTTGATGAGAACTACGTCACCGGCTCCCTTCACAAGGAGTAAATGATGTCTCGACATCTGCCCTTCGGGCACCCCTTTGATCGGCACATACACTGCTGGGATAACCAGCAACATCTGAGCATTCCTCCATCCTGAGGGCATTGGAACAGACTCTACATCTGCCGGCGTGACGCATTACGCACGTCGTCCATCCAGGACATTTAAAAAGGAGTTGATTGCAACATGCGCCATTCGGCGTTTTATTCCCCCCGCCGAAGAGTTTGATTCGGAGTTTGGATTCTTTTTTGGGAGGACACATAGACAGAAGATCTAGACGAGCGAGATAAACAGCACATCAGGTCCAGCCTGGTACGAATTTATGCCCCAATTTTCTAAACTTAGCTCTCTTATGACGACTTGAGTGATTGTTTCATGACTGTGCCTTGGCCTAATGAATGTGATTGCAAGGACTAGATACTGATCTTTGACTTTGCAGAGAGCGATCTCTACATACCGGTACTACTGGATCGTATCGAAGTTATCTGCTGTGCTTATCAGCCCCTCCCCCTTTTACGCTTGACCATCCTCAGTAGCCGGCCCTAGAGTGTGGGCACCGTGGGTTCACGATCCAGGTTCCAGATCTCCGGGACAGGTCACAGGCATTCACCCGCGTGGGTCCAAAGGACTCCGAGCTCACGTGTTACTGTGATTTGGACGACAAGAACTGCCTTTCGATTCACAAGTCTTTCCGAATGCTCGCTACGATGCGTTGATTAGATACATCGCTTGAAATCACATGAAAAAATTTGGCAACGAAGTTTACAATAACCCATGCTTGACCCAAAACGAAGAATTTTTCTTGCAAGTCCCACTTATCTAAGGCTGCGATCGACTGTCATCGATGACGGTCCTCTGATTCTAACCAACCCCCTTGTTCTTAAAGGCCCAATCCGGGCTCGAATTGAACATCCAACGGCATCGCGTCCAGGGTGTTTGCAAGTTCCAACGCCGACGCCATGGGCCAATCCCAGACATTCCATTGCAGTTGGTCGAGCACAGGTTGCTGGGTATCTTTGGCAGAGAATGTTTTTTTCCGGAGCACATCGAGGACATCAGCACACTGAGCGATATACCCCCTTGCGTCATCGGCTCGCAGCTGTTTCAGTGTTTCGGCGCAAGTCTTGACCAAGTCCTCGTCCTCTTCGTCGCTTGCGATTGGTTGGCCTTTCCATCTCGCAAATAACAACGTCAAGCCAGCCTGCCAAAGCATGTGTAATCCGTTCGGGTAGAGGTGGACAATTGCGATAGCTTCAATGCCCTGTTGTGGCGCATCGATGTTTGAGTCAAACACACTTGTAGCAGTCAGCCTAATCAGCTCGGCAGAAGCGCGACCGCATGCGAGCAGAGAGGCATTGAATTGTGGATCCGCGGTTGTAAACGCAAGGGCCGGCCGGTGCACATGGACTGTGGCATTGTAGAACGCAGCGCGGAGGAACATCACTTCGAATGTGTTTGTCGATGCGATAGGGGGTAGGTCCACACCGTCGTCTTCAGGGTCGGCTACCTTGTCTATGGGTAGCATTCGTTTCCACATGGTTAGTTCGGCTTGCAGTTGGTTAACTTTGGTTACGCCGCCGCGCCGCCGAGTGGTCGAGTACAGCTTTTCTAAAGCTTTACCAACGATGACCGCGAGCTTGAACATGCACAGTGCGGTATCGACTTGGGTACGCTCTCCAGGAAGGGGGAAAGCCACTCTCTCGCGCGATACTTGGTCGTGATCAACTCGTGATGGAAGATCGGTATCGACGTCCTGGTCTCGAATGAGCCTTGGCATGCCGTGATAGGCGCTGGAAAATCTGTGAGGCATGTGAGTTGCCATCAAGATAGAAGTCAGGAGACGGGAGCAACCCACGTATCAAGCGAGTACTGGCACCACCATACGCGACGTCGCAACTCAGTCTCTAGTGGATCAAACTTAAACCTTTGAGAGTGTCGGTGAAGCCCAAGGTTCTGTGCCATTCTTGTTGCCATTCCTCCGAGTTGAGAAGCTACTGAGTAGCGAGACGAAAGTTGCAGATAGATTTGAGCAATCTCCAGCCCTTGCAGGGTTTGCAAAGACGGTCTTTCATGGAGAACGTTGGTTAAGGTAGAAGCCATTGCATAATACTTCTCCGAAAGACACAAGAAGTGTTGGTGATTCTGTCCACAAGACCCCGAGAGCCCGAGAGTTCCCAATGCAAGTAAACCAAGTACTTGGTACATCATCCTAAGATCCCCATGTTCTGGATCTTCATTTAATCGACAGAAAGCCTCGAGAGTAGAGTGTTTATGCACAATAGGGTAAAGTGGTGTCCAGCGGTCGATGGTCGCTTCAAGGATCTCCGCCGAGTTGAGCGGGAGTTGAGAGACCATCGTGACAATCAGGTGTGACTCGGAATCTTTGGGGAGATGCCCCAAATATTATGAAGGTAGAGGTTGTATACGCTGCTCGGAAATGTTTCAGTATGAATCCTCAGCATTTGCAATTGTTGCTCGGCCTGGCTGATGAAGTGGACGCCTGTTGATGATCCCGCAAACATTGCAACTTGATCGTCGCTAGACACCAACCTTCCCATGTGACCAACCACGGGTTCTGCGCCCTGCCTTGTTCTCAAAGCCGGAGGAGCTTCTGTGCGGCGCGACCAAGTGGATAGTGGTCTGTGTGCGTCGTTGCCAAGAAAGTGGCTAAGCGGTGATTGTTCCGAGACAATACGTTGTTGCCGTAGTGTTCCTTGGTCTGGAGACTGTGAGGCCTGCGCAACTACGCCAACCGCAGGCTCCGGTGTTTCCGAGGGAGCAGACCCATTACCGCGGTCTTCGATGGCTTCGTTTTCATAGTAGCTGGGAAAGTGTTAGCGGGCTATATTGGGATCAAGCTGGCTTTCGGTGGTAACTCACCTTTTCCTCTTTCTGTTGCGTTTCAACTTCGTTGAGACGATGCAAGCTACTCCCCCCATGGCACAAGGGGTGCACTATAGCACATTAGTCTAGTTCATGGGTGACTTAGGGCGGGAAGGCATGCCTCGAGCGGCAGCTTACCTTCTCGCCATCGCCATAACATCGAATTTTTCGTCTAGTAGATATGTTCAAGTAAGCCTGTGAAATTAAATGTAGGCAGACTAGGCTGCAATCTAGCCCAAGACAGGAACTGCTTACCGGCGGCAGCGATCGCTATAGAAGGTGTTAGCATTTCATTATTCTACGTAACGGGGGCCCTCTCACCAAACCTGTCCCGAGTGCGCCTTGGAAAGAATCCCCTGACCATTCATATTCTATATGTCACCGATCATTGTAAGTTGTCTTGAGTGCGATGCTAGTTGGGGTTCGTCGGGCCTCAGGCGCATAGCAAGGCGCGTGCACGTTAGATATGAAATGGCGATGAAAATTTGTGAGGGAGAAGATCGTCCAGTCCGATCAGAATCCGCCAATCCGCCAAGTGAGTTAAATGTGTTTTTTGTTGCATATATTCATTTATTGCATATAACCCAAGTAACGGGAAACAGTCTTAGTGCCGTGGTGAAAATTCACCCTCATGAAATACGATGGTCGGAAAGCAAAGCCCGTTACTAGAGCCCATTTTGTCTTTTTTCAATAGCGAGCGGCTGAGGTAGCACTGCATTCATGCGGGCTCGACGTGTTCCTTTGACTGGTAATCCATCGCGGAAGACGGCGCATCAGAAAATCTGGGGTAACTCGCATGGAAATATCTCAATTGGTTTCACAGCTGTTCGGCCGAATTGTATATGTGATCGCGTCTTTTCAGGGTTAATCATGGTCGCAGGAAGCAACTTTACCCAGCCAGAAAACGACTTGAATACTTGAACCTTCTTAATGATTCAGCGAAATTGGAGCACCCAACGAGGTTGCGTGTATGATGTGCCGATCCGGTAAACCCCTCCTGTTCAAAGGTTGGAGAGGGATTGATGTTCTCCTCATTAGTCCCACATGCCTCCTAGAGGGGGTGCATGTCGGTGGCCGTTCCAAGCTCATGTGCCCTGGCCCTCGACTTGTCTTTGTTCCTGTTTGAGCCTCAAAATGCGCGCTGCATTCAACTACACGTGAGATGCGAAATGCTCTTAAAGAGCCTTTCAGTCATCCTTTCTTTGAAACATTTCGTGTTGATACAATTTGAAGTTGGTGATATACAGGCTCCGTTGTGTTTACCTTGTGCAAAGGCTGCCAGACCATGTCGATACGATACTTGAGTGCAATGAAATTACCTGCCGCCCTTAGACCGCGCGGCTTAACTCGAGCAGGGCAAGCTTGGCACCTTTGTAGACTAAAATTCAAAGCCTTGGTAGTCGGGTAATTTTATTATCTGTAAGGTATGTGTGTCTCTTCTGACGTGTCAGGCACGGGAAAGTTCATGCGCCTTGTCACTCCTAGGAAGAGTAACCCCGTCGTTGACATTGCTCGGAACCCTGCGCGTACTCTGACACACACTTCAATACCTTACCCTCATCCCCCTTTCTCCCTTCTTAACTCAACCCTCCCTAGCTGGAGCCGCCCCGTATGTGCTACGCCTCAGTCAAGTCGGTGGACTTTTCGGTCTAGAACCGAACTCTAGCATACAAGTCGCAGCCTGTCTACTCGTCGTCGTTGATGTCGACAACGGTCTTCTCCCACTGGCGAGCTGGGACACGTCGCTTGAATAGGATATCGATCTCGCGGAAGGACCGACCCTTCATCTCTGGCAAGTAGAGCCACGATACGGCGAAACAGAAAAAGCCAGTTGCACCCCAAACGTAGCCGCACCTGCCGCCCAGGTTCACGCCCTATTATCAATTTAATTGTAAGCGAACTCGGGCTCGTTATTGTAGGAATTTGGGATGGGAGGGATAGGAGCAATCATACCGTCGGGTTGAGCATATAAGTTGCGAGGAAGATACAAGGGATGTTCACGACATAGTAGGCTCCACGTCCAATACCAGTCGTCAGGGGGCGGAGGCGAACAGACGATGTCTCTGCAATGATGACCCACGAAGCGGGTGCAGGGCCAAGCGTGAAACCAACCGAGACGATAAGGCCCAGTGACGCCATCGCCAAAGAGGCCGAGGTAGACGTGCCAACAGAGCCTGCAACGCCAAGCGCGATCAGAAAGAGGACATTAATGAACGAGCCCCAAACGTAAATGGTTCGTCGGCCGAGATATGTCGTGAGAATCCAAGAAAGCATAACAAAGATAGTTTGTAGAGCGGAGGTAATAAGACCAAGGGCAAAGGCAAGCTGCGAACCAATACCGGCCTCTGTTTATACGTTAGTCCGAATGATGCAACATTTACCACAAGTAGATGGCAAATAAAAACAGCAACTCACGCCTGAAGAAGTAAACGGCTTGGTTGGCGATAAGGTTACCCGTGAGGTTCTGAGCCGCATACACACCACAAACAATGAGGGTGCGGTATCTATCAGTGCCTTTGAACAGCTCAATATAACTAGGCTCCTTTTCGGTTTTCTCAAGCTCAATAGTACGACGCATCATGGCGACAGTCTCATCGGCGTTCGTAGCCGACGCACGCCCAAGGCGTCGAATCGAAACTGCAGCTTGCTCAAGACGTCCCTTGCGAACCAGCCACCAAGGTGACTCGGGAGCCACAAAGAGGAGGATGGCGAGGGGTGTGGGGAACATCCATTGAAGCGCAATAGGAATCCTGGTTTACGTGTTGTCAACATTAAAGGAGAAATCCATCAGGCTGAAAGGAGTACACACCTGTATGCACTAGCGTCGTGTTTACTCTCGTACACGTAGCAAACACCGCCTACAATAATGGCGCCAATGGCCCAGAACATCTGCAACATCTGGGTTGCAGGGGCTCTCAGCCTCATGGGCACAATCTCGCTACAGTATGCTGGTGCGTTGGCGATGAAGATGCCCCATGGGATGCCCTCTAGAAGCTGGCTGACAAACATGACGGCGAGTGAGTTGGCGAAATAGAAAACAAAGATAAAGGCGTTCAAGAGCATGAGGCCAAGAATCGTGGCCCAACGATACCCAATACGGCTGGTGATGGGACCGGCGATGCAAACGCCAATGATGGCACCAAGAGGGCCACCCACCTGGAGCGCAGACTGCCACGATGCCTCGATTGATTTGTTGCCGTCTTTGTCTATGATACCAAACGTATCCTTGAACTCGTCCATGGCCACGAAAGAGCCCATTAGGAAGACACAGTAAGACTCCATAATCTAATAGTGGTTGTCAGCTGCAACTCCTCGAAGGGAGTGGGTTGGTGGATGAAGGTCCTGTAGCTTACAATTGTCGTGGACATGATAAAAGCCCAGAGGGAGGCCATGGGATAGAGCTTGACGGCCTCCAGCACTCCCATGTCATACTCTGCCTGCTCCGCCTCGATGGCATCGGCCTTGTATGCCGCGGCCGTCGCCTTCTCGTCGAGGTCGGCAACATGGTCGACGTTGGCGGCATACGCCTCAACCTTTGCGGGGTCGCCGCCGGGCGACTTGGAGTCGATTGGGTTGCTCATGGTGTTGACCTCAAAGATCAGTGGTGTTGGCCGTGTGTATGAGGATGAAGCAAAGGGGAACAGAGAGAAAATGGAGCTGGTAATGGGCGGCCTGTTATTAAAGTCTTGTCTTACTTGGCTAAATGCAGTTCCTCGCTTATCCAGGCTCTTTCGGCCTGTGCAGCCAATACGGACGGGTCAACTGGGATACGAATCCCACAAGTGCAATCTGGACACGGCTCTCCCCCCCAACGAAGCTAACCCCGCCCCCCGCATTGGCCACAACGTCCCACAAAACCCCAGAGTGTCACCCGCCTTCTCCAAGGACCCGGGGTCTAGGGTCGAATATCGGGTCTTGATACAACGAGCCCGGTGGGAAATCCCCCTGTGCCGCGACGCGCTCCAATGGGACGTAGTCAAGAGTTGAAAGCAGCGCACTCGCACACTACTCTGGGTGGTCGGCAACTATAACTTCACTAGAGAGTTGTGCTGATTAACTCAGGGGCCCTGTTGTTCTTAGATGGCTCGCGCGCTTGAACAGTCACAGCTTCTTAGTTCCATGTGACCTGGGACTACTGCCAAATCTACTCTCTCCTGTCAATATTGATGCGGGCGAGTGGTGAACACCGGGAGGGACAGGCGCATGACTATGAATCAGCTGTTTCCCTCGGTAGCTCGGTAAGCACTAGGCCGCACACCGAGGTGTTTCTAGCCGCTGCCATTCCAAAGGGCGACAATCTTGCCGAACTTGGAATTTTAGGTACATGATTAGGCTAAAGCTTAGTAGGAACTCCATTTTGTTTTCTCGTCCGCCGGTTGTAGCGTAGTGCAGCAGTGATTCCCCGAGGGAGTTCCGCCGTCGGATGCTCTCAGTGGATCGCATCGGATTCGTACGCCACTTTGGACAGCAAGACTACAACGGCGTCTTCACGCCACGCGGACGCAGGATCGTTAAGCGCCCGAACACCTTTCGTCGCTCAACGCGTCCCAGACATTAAGGAAGTTCAAGTCGGCGTGGTTGCGCAGGGCAGCTACCCGGAGGCAGGTGAGTTGATTCCGGCTGACTCGTCGGCTGGGACAAAAACAACATTCGAACCAACCAGTTGCCAAAACAGGCGCGGCATCTGAAACCTGCAGTGTTGCGAAGCGGCCAAGAGCGGGGTGAGGCCTGGATCTTGCGTTTGCTGCACTGTCAGAAATGCACCAGCATCACATCAGCATTTGCACACGCGGCGCCGTCTCCTTTGGAAATGGACTAGTGCAAGGCCAACCCGGTGCCGTGGTCTAGGCGATCTCTTGACTCCATGTTGGAGGATCTTGTGCAGGTACTCCCTGCCCCCTACTTCATCTTAATGCTGAAGGTATGGTTCCATCACGTCGTAGTACCGCCTTTGTCGGGAGACCGAATGGCTCATCGTGGTCGATGTGTTAGTGAGAGTAATTTGCTCGTCTGGGGTTGGTGAGCGGCTGGGCGGCAGTAGCGGTTTCTCATTAATGTGCGACATTCTTGGTGTCGCATGCAACAACCTGGTTGTCGCTACTGGTACCCCAGTTGTTGCAGCCGATGATCATTTTTGCATTGGTCGTTTATCCATGTCTTCAAGTGACCTTCTAGAGTTCTTCTGTTTCTGATAGTTGTCTGCATGGCCCCGCGGTTTCTCATCCATACAAGTGCCCAGCCGTCTGTTTCCTGAACGGCGAATGGAGTAAGTGTGGCGGCTCCCAACACCCTCCCTCTGTAAGTCCAACCCTCAAACGACAAGACACGCGACGTATTTCAATCATTAGATGATCGAACTTTGATTTTATAATTTGATTCTCGACTGGAAGCGAGCATCTGATTGCACCAAAAATCTCACGCAGCCGAAGCCACGGAAAGAACGGTGTCCCGACAATCGCCATATCAACAGTTCTAGCTTCGATATAGTACCACTCTGGACAACCCCAACAAATCACTGTAGCCTCTACAAGGCAAGCGATAAGTCTGTCTTCTCCAAAAATTCACCAATCACCTGTTGCTATGGGTATCGACTCCCATTGTTGGGTGAAGAATGCTTCCAAATAAGCTTGGACATCTGATAATTTGATTACTGCGGCAAAAATCGGCACTTTGTAACCATCATCGTACCAGCAACCTCAACCCATTTCGTGCTTCTGAATGCAGTTTTGAACGTATTTCCAACACCTGAGTCTCCTGTAACAAGAAACCTCCCGCACTGGGGAGTCAGATGACTACCAAGCTAGTTGCCGCGCGTTTATATTTGTTGCGATCCGTCATGCAATCTTCTTCTCCTGTGCTGCACATATGCCCCTACCACGTTTAGCGCTCTACTGCGTCATTGATAGAGCTTTCGGGCAGGCCAGCGATTGGGATCGGGCATGAAATATCATCGTGTCCACCAAAGACGCGTTATTTTTTCGTGTGTGGCGAAGAAGCTCACAATTTTTCTGCGAGGATGACTGACGTGCCCAATTGGTTTGATGAATTGATGAATGGATGGAAAGACCGAATTAAGAAACCGGGTGCTTCTGGGCCCTTCGCGACAAGTCTTGGGCACTGAGATAGCCAACACTCGATAAAGAAGCAAGGTGAAGGGAAAGCCGTAGATGTTGGTATATTCAGTTTTACATCTATAACTCTATCCTGCTGAGGTATCCGTTCAAGTGAGCCTTTAATTGCTGCCATTTATTACTCCGTTTCCATTCACCGTCCTCTGGCCTAACAGCTCGTCAAGCATCAGTTGGCAACAGCCGAGGTATCTTGTGGGATCGCAAAGCTTGAAGAGCTCCGCTGATGCGAGGTGGGCTGTCACATGCGGTGACTTTTCCAGAGCTTCTTGCAAAGAGATGTTGTTCTCATGCGCCTCAACGCACGCCTTGTACACAATTTCGTGTGCTTCTTGGCGACCAGTGTACTTTGCCAAATCCATCATGACGGCTTCAGCAACAATCAGGCCCTTGGTCGACTTTAAGTTCGCCATCATGGCATCCTTGTTCACCTGCAGGCCAGACAGGGCAAACTCTGCTTGGTGGAGGGAACCAACAATCGAGATAAACGCCGTTGGAATTGCGGCCCACTCGAGATGCCATGGTCCGGAGGCTCTCTCAAAGTCTGATACCATGCCATCAAGGACAAGGCCGGCCTGCGCGCGGAGAATCTTTGATTGTGCAAGAATTGCCTCGCTTGAGATTGGGTTTCGCTTTTGGGGCATTGTCGAGGAGGCACCGCGGTGGGGGACGTAGGGCTCAGCAACCTGGGAAAAGAACAAAGTCAGTTTTCAATGTTAGTACAGATAACAGATGTTTACTGACCTCGTTCAGCTCGTTGGATGACATAATGATCAGATCCAAAGCAATCTTTCCCAAGCTACCTCCAACTAGAGCAAGATAGTTGATTATTTCAGCAACCGTATCGCGCGCCACATGCCAAGTGATAACGGGATCTTGAAGGCCAAGAATGGTCGCAAGGCGCTTGCGCACGCGAATACCACTATCAGAAGTGCCCAAAGACGCCAGGGTTCCAGCCGCACCGCCGAATTGAACAAGCAAGCAGCTTTCTTTAATTTGCTCGAGGCGTTTCACGTGTCTACGGAAGCCAGCTAGCCAGACAGCGCACTTGTATCCGAAGGTGATGGGGAGCGCGTGTTGCAAATGAGTTCTGCCCGCCATTGGCACGTCCCTGTAGGCGGCAGACATGTTTTCAAGTGTGGAAGTGACCTTGCGGAGGAGACGCTCAACAATTTCGAGGCCAGTCTTCATCTGGAGTACTGATGCAAGGTCCATGATGTCCTGGGTGGTAGCACCCCAATGGATGTAACCAGCTTCAAGCTTTGCTATCAGCATTTCTGATGAGCAGGAGCCGTGGGACTAAAGCCAACTTACATGTCTCTTCTGGAACCCATTTTGACATCTGCTCAACTAGAGGTAGGACTGGGTATCCAACAATTTCTGTGCGCGCGGCCAACAGCTGCCAATCGATCTTGGAGACGTCACAGTGTTCTCTCAATACGGCAGCGGTGCCGACAGGCACAATGCCTTCGGCCTCCTCCGCCTCGGCAAGAGCACATTCCGCCTTGATCAAGTTGGCGACGTACGACCGCTCAGAGAAGGCTTGACGAGCTTCCTCTGTGCCGAAGATGTTGCCAAAGAGCGTAGAATCGAAGACAGTGGCGGCAGACATTGCGAGTCAGATTGGAGCCGTAACAAACAAAGCCGAAAGTCGTAAATTCGCCTTATGTGGTATTTCTGGCGAGAATGCTGTTCAGAATGTGGCGGTCGTTTCTAGTAAATCCGTTCAATGCGTCGACGCGTTCCCCTTAGTCGGTTTTATTTCTTGACGTAGCTGGAGGTCCTGCCGGTCATCGTCCGGCCTTACACCGAGATCCCCCGCCGCGGGGCACGGGATAGCGCAGTAACGGGGCATCGGCAAGCGGAATAAGGGCAGTATTGGTGCATGCGGCGCGGCATAGCGGCGTAACGGCTTAACGGCATAGCACGGGCCAAGTAACGGTTCGCCGGGTCTTGGCCCCTAGTTCCTGGTATTCTCTACCCCGGACCGCGTGTTAAACATGGTCTCGTAGGATTAGCTATTGCGGGGAACGTGGATTTTCTGGGGATGTGTCGAACCATCTCTGCAATGCCGGGGTTGGCTGGTTGACAGATAATCATTGCGTATAAATCAGATGGCTTCGCTGTTCTGTTGTTCTTCACCTCCTCGAAACGACTTGCTTCTAGCACTAGAATCTCTCTCAAAAACATTTTTGTCTTCTTTAATCACCTTTGAGCCAACATGTCAACAGATGCAGGACCCGGCTCTAAGCAAGGAGTAATGCTTGACGTCGAGCATAGTGAAAAGTTGGCCCAGGAGGAGACTGTCGTTACAGGTGACTACTCCGGTGCAGAAGAGAAAACCGACCCAGTCGAAATCGCCCTAGTCCGCAAGCTCGATCGTAGAATCATGGTAATTTTCTCCAAAAGCTAACAGTTTTTTTACCAAGACTTTCGTCCTAATGCTAAATGTGTCTTGGTGTCTGTAGCCGATCCTTTGGGCGATGTACTTCCTCAATTATGTACGGTTTATCTCAATCTCAAACACCCTACCCAGCCTCTCTTAACATTGGAAATAGCTCGACCGAAATGCTTTACCACAAGCTCGACTTAACACTCTGGAAGAAGACCTAGGGCTCAAAGGTGTTGAATACAACACAGCTATTTCGATCCTTTTCGTTGGCTACCTCCTGATGCAAGGTTAAACTCCACTGCAAGAGCCCGTGCAAGACTCAGCTGATAATCCCAAGTTCCCTCAAATATGTTTTTGACTCGTACAAGGCCCTCAATCTATATGTCAGTCTGCATGATTGGCTGGGCTGCCATCTCTGCAGCTACTGCGGGAGTCAAGAGCTATGGAGGATTAGTCGCTTGTCGTTTTTTCCTCGGCTTCGTTGAAGCGGTGGGTTGCTACTTTGGATCAGTGAGTATGGTGTACTAACTCAAGCGCAGCCTTTCTACCCTGGTGCTCTCTACCTGCTTTCAATCTTTTACACCCGGAAGGAGCTTGCAACCCGTATATCTCTCCTCTACACCGGCCAAGTCGTGAGCACCGGGTGCTCCGGCTTGATTGCTGCTGCCACATTCGCTACTTTGGACAAAGTCAAGGGAATTGCCGGCTGGCAATGGTACAGTCTTGCCAAAACATCTGATACACGACAACTTCATCCTAACATCAGCTTAGGCTTTTCATTATTGAAGGCTCGGCCACTGCTTTGGTCGCCATCTTCGGCTTCTTCCTCCTTCCCGACGACCCTTCTGTTACCCGCTGGCTCACCGAAGATGAGCGAAAGCTTGCAGTTGATCGCATTCGCCGAGACACGGTCGGTCAGCAGGAGCGCGGATCTACCTTGGATGGCCTGAAGCAGGCCTGCAAGGATCCCAAGACTTGGCTGTTTTGCCTCATGCAGAACCTCCATATCTCAGCTTGCTCTTTCAACAACTTCTTCCCAACGATCGTCCGTACCATGTCAGTTGGACTGATATGCGATCCCGATTTGACTCGTAACCAATGAGGCTGATATTTCTTCTAGGGGATTTCGATCTACTACGGCACTCCTGCTTACTGCTCCTCCTTACTTTGTTTCTGGTTTCCTGGGAATTCCGTTTGCCTGGTCCAGCGGAAAGCTTAACGAGAGAACATGGCACATCACTGCCGGCTTATCTGTCGCCATTGTGGGCTTTGCTATGACTTGTGGTAGTACCAACAATGCCGTCAGATATACAGCGACGTTCTTATACGCCACGGGGGCATACAGTGTAGGAAGTGTCATTCGTGAGTTACGCTGTGTCTGTTCATGGAGATAAGCCAGCTGATAAATATACTAGTGGGCTGGGTCAGTAACACCTTGTCACAAACTCCCGAGAAGAAAGCTGTCGCATATTCTCTCGTCAATGTTACGGCCAACCTGGCATACATATACTGCGCTTATCTCTGGCCAAGCACCGATGGGCCAAAGTATATGATGGGTTTCTCAAGCATGATCGCGTTTGCTGCCACCAGTATCATGTGCGCATGGGTAATGAGGTTCTGGCTGATCAGAACCAATAAGAAGATTCGGGACAGCGAGGATGAGGCCGTCAAGCTGTACGCCTACTGATTTCTGGGCATAAACGGCGTTCTACTTTCTGAACAGGACCATCGAGATTGTCATGGGGTGGGTGTTATTAGCAAACACATAGAAGACCAACTAAGGACGTACGCGAATGGGCTCTAGTTTTGGTTCAGGTAAGTAACGCTGTCAGATAGCAATGCTTTAGATTTAAGTTGCAAGGTCAGGATGGGCGAATGTATGGAAGTTCCTAGCTGGAGATATAACACCACTGGGTCGCAATTGCATTGGTTTGGCTGTTGTTAACAAGAATCTCAGTGGCATGTTACGTGTAAATCTTTATACGCCAATGTCATGTTTTCTGGCCTGATACCCACGGATCCAGCCATACGATATAACTATGTGCTGATTAGTCGATTGCCGGACGACAAGAGAAGCGAGGTTTCTCGAGCAGGGATGACTAGACACCTGGTTGCCTGGGAGGGCAAAGTATATAAACCCACTTTAATTGCACTTGTGCCGTGAGTTGTGAACAGCATCATTGCAGACTACGAAACATTTCAGTGAATACTCCAGCTTCGTAAATATATATATATAAGCACTGCTGGCCGATGCCGAAACAAAAGTGAAGGTCTCTATCGTGTCTACTGGTAGCCGGAAGGTTTTGAGCTAAAACTAGAAATGAGTGCCAAGAGATTGCCGTGGCCAAATGATGATTCAAACCGACACTAAGTCTTCTGACAATCTCCGGTTCCCCTTCGTCGCTTCGGTTATCACAGCGCACTAGTCAACAACGTACTGCTTTTGTTCTCTCCCTCCTGGTGCGCTGTTTTAGTGCATGTTGCAGATCATCTCTCTGCCTTACCACAGGCGCAGGGCGGAGTAATGCGCAGTCATATGAAGCTCATATGAAGCTACCAGCCTTGCATGCATACGTGGCCGGAAATTAAAGGCTCTGACCTACTGCTCCACTGCACTGCCTGTCTTGGAGTCTCAAAGAGCCGCCCCTGAGCCCATGCCAATACTGGACACTAACCCCCAACCGACTTTTGGAGTATCCCACAGATAAAGCACACTTTCCCTCTTTCACTTTCCCTACCCAGTATCTGTCAGTTTTGTACATCGATATAACCTATAACGTCCTTGAAGCTCTTTGCGAAGCAGATGGTTGCCTTCATAACTTAAGATCTTTTCATTACATCGGCTGAACATCTTTGCTCTAGGTCACCCTTACTTCAGAATGGGTCATCGTAATTATGATATCGCTTGGATTCTGTGCTCCCCTGATCATCACGCGGTCGCCAAGTCTTTCTTTGATGAGACCTATGATCATTATTCCTCTGCACTTTCAAATGCCACCTACAGCACCGGTAGGGTTGGGCAACACAACGTTATTGCGGTGACCAAGGGTCTTGCGACCGCACTACAAAGCACTAGAGACGTCATGACGACTTATTGCAGGAGTTTCCTTCTATCCGAGCAGGCTTCCTAGTGAGCCCTAAGGCTATTGCTTCTTTAGCAGGACGTGCTCGAGTAGGGGACGTTGTTATTGGTACTACACCAAGCCTACAAAGCGGCATTGTATTTTTTGATGCTGGTGAAACGACAAAGCAGAAGCATCTCTTTGTAGACAGTCAACCGAAGCGCATCCCTGAAGCTGTTGCAATGGCTGTCGAAGCCCTCCTTAGCCAGGAACGGCGCGATGATTGGCTACGATCTCTTGACCAAGGCCATCCTGAATATCAGCGGACAGCTTTTCGTGGTGCGATTGGGTCTTCGACGCGGCCTCTTCACGATCTGACTCTCGTTGATCGTATCCGAGCCGAGAACAACGTTATGTGTTTCGAAACTACTGCTGCAAACATTAAGTGTCACTCACTTGTGCTTGTGAGTGGTATTGCCGGCTATATCGACAATCAACAGCCTCATATACCTTCCGCCGAGATCTGCAGGGTTGTACTTTCGTATCTTACTTGCCTGATCCGTCTAATCGATCCTGTCAAGCTTGGCTTTGAACCCACAATGGCGAACTACTTCGAATACGAAACCTTCGACCTAGAACAACCGAGGTTTCGACTACTGAGGCTTAAAGCTGGTTCTGGTCCACTCCATTGTCACCTTTTCCAATCGTACTTGGACGATAGAGAAATCACTGTTCCGTACGAAGCATTGTCGTACTTCTGGGGTAACAGCTCAACATTGCGACATACAGTGATAGTGAACAAGAAAGTCTTCTTTGTTACAGCAAATCTGTTTCATGCTCTTGAAGAGTTACGATACAAAGACAGAGACCGTATACTCTGGGTTGATGCTCTCTGCATTAACCAGAGCAATATCCAAGAACGTGGGCATCAGGTTAGATGGATGAGTAAGATATACAAGGACGCAGAACAAGTGCTTTCCTGGCTGGGGCATGTCAGCTACAGCATTGGTAGTCTGATATTGTTGCTCAACAGGTTCAAAGAAGAAGTTCCGCTTGAAGCATGGAACAAATGGTCTGTGAGCAATACCAAATGGTCGGATACCTGGTTGCTAATGCAACACCATCGCCTTGATGGACGCGACGTCAAATGGTCCGACCAAAAACTGATTCTGGAGTCGCTTATGAAAAACGAGTGGTCCAGTCGTGTCTGGGTTCTACAGGAAGTTGCCAACGCCAAACATGCTTCTCTCGGCTGTAGCGAAGGGTGGATTGACGCAAAAGTCTTCGCAATGGCACCGACACTTCTTGGTGTCAAACCAAACACCCAATGCCAAGCGATCATTGATATCATGCCTGGCCCATCAAGGAAATCTTCGTGTTGGGCACAAAAGCCTGATATATGTGCCCTCTTGTGGCGGTTCAGAGAGAGTAAAGCCAGTGATCCTCGAGACAGGCTATACGCGCTCCTAGGCCTTGCTTCCGATATGGGAACTGGGGAGGGGAGCATCAGAGCGGATCACACAAAACCCTAAGGAGCTGTCGTTAGCGAGATTACAGCATATCTCTTTGACAACACAACCTATCCCAGAATCGTCAAGCCCGCCAAAATCGCCAGTCTACAAGTCGAAATCCCGAATTATTCCGCTTCCATTTCAGACCGTATAGTCTTCTCTGAGGCATGCGATGAGGATGTGATTGAATTCATAAAAAAGCAGAAGCGAACAATTTGGATGTCGGAAGTCGCGGCTGCCTATACTTGGTGCAAAAGACCAAACCTTCTTGATTATTCAAGAAAGGGTATCGTACCTGCGTCTGTCCAGGTCACATTGAAACAAGTTTCCGATGGTACCATATCAGAAAATACTATACTGTTAGCTACATTCTTCGATAGCCAACAAGGCAAGCTCAAACTTACCAGCGACACTACAACGGCTTTAAGTCTACATAAAATAGACGCAGTTGCTTTGGCCTTACACATTGACGGTAAGGACATCGCGATAACAGAAGCACTAGCTGAAAGAGCAGTTTTGGACTCCGAATCACTTCAGCTCTTACTAGAAAGACGCGGCGATGAGGTGAAGATCACAGAATCGCTCATCAAAGCTGCTAAATCTCCAATCACCCACAAAACATTTAAGCTTTTGCTCGATAGACTTTCTAGCAGCAGCGGTGGCGGCTACGTGAAAACCACAAGATCACTAGCTGAAGCTGCGGCCCAGAGTGGACACGACACACTTCAGCTTTTGCTTCATAGGCGTGGTAACGAAGTTAAGGTTACTAAATCATTGACTGAAGTTGCCGCTCGTAGCGGTCGTCGGACACTTCGACTCTTGATTGGCAAGTGCGGGATCAAATTTGATAGCACCAAAGGTATTATTGAAACTCCACATCGACGAGGCATAGACATGGTTCAACTAGTCTTGCACCAAGATCGAAACGACATTAGAATAACAGCAGCACTTGCTGAGGAAGTAGCCCGGAGAGGACCTGAAGCACTCCGACTTCTACTTGATCGACGTGGTGATGAAATCTAGATGACTGGGTCGTTTCTCGAGATAGCAGCTCAGAATAACGCACTTCAGCTCGTACTCGATAGATGCGGCGACAAACTCGAAATGAATGAATCGCTCGTCAGAGCAGCAGCTCAGAATGGCCCTGAAACACTTCGCGTCTTACTCGACAGACGCGGCGATGAAGTCCAGATTACTGAGTCCATTGCTGAAACCGCCGCTCGCAGTGGACACGGCACACTTCAGCTCTTGCTTGACAGACGTGGTAGTGAGATCAAGATCACCGAGTCCCTTGTCAACACAGCAATATTAAACGGAAATGATACATTCCAGCTATTGCTTGATAGACGCATTAACGAAATTAAGATTACCGACTCAATCGTCAGACTAGTAGCTCAAAGTGGACATGAAAGACTTCAGTTCTTGCTTGACAGACGCGGTAATGAAGTTGAAATTACTGAGTCCCTTACAGACATAGCGGCCTGGAAAGGATATGACACACTTCAGCTTCTACTTGATAGACGAGGTGATGAAATCAAGATAACCGAATCACTCGTCAGGGTAGCAACCCAGAACGGACCTGACACACTTCAGCTTTTGCTCGATCGACGCGGTGATGAAATCGAGATAACCGAATCGCTTGCCATATTAGCACACAATGGACCTAAAACACTTCAGGTCTTACTCGACAGGCGTAGTGATGAAGTTAAAATCACAAAATCGCTCATTTACGCAGCAGGTCGAAACGGAGCTGCCACACTCCGGCTCTTGCTTGAAAGACGCAGTGGGGAATTCGAACTCACCGAATCCCTGGTTGACAAAATAGCTCGCGAGGGACCAGAAACATTCCGACTTTTGCTTGATAAACGTGGCAATGACATCAGGATTACAGAGTCACTTACTAGAACAGTGGTTCAGAAAGGACATGATACACTTCAGCTCTTACTTGACAGACGCGGCAACGAAGCCAAGCTTACGAAGACGCTGGCTAAGCTGGCTTCCCAGCAAGAATCCAAAACACTTGAGGAGGAATTATAAAAGCGGCATACGGAACGCACCAGAATTAGCTAGCTAGGTCCTGAAAACATATTATATGATCGATATGAGCTAGTCTGTACGTCGCGATGTGCCTTGCTAGCACTTTGGCTTGCTTAGCTTGACTACTTTTCATGGCAACCACCCTGCCTTGCTGGCGGAGAATCGCCCGTCAGGAGGCCAGACCTTATAATAGATCATCCTGTGTAGAAGAGGTTCCATCAGAATTACCAACACACAAGCACTCCGTTGTAGGGCGCAACAGGGGAGTATGACGATGGCACATGGTGCTTTCCATCTTCACGTATCGTAAGTTAATCATTATACTTACAATCAGAACGAAGAGTAATCACCACTGCACAAGTCTTTACCCGATCCAGTAACGCGAAGTACCTCAACTTCCTCCGCGGCAGACTTCGAAATTAGCCAAGGATTGCCTGTCAGGAATGTAGCTTTTTTGACACTAACAAAACCTTTGACCATTCGGACTGCTAGATTTAATTAAACACGACTCGGCCGAGAGGGTCCGTTAAGCTTAACCCTCTTAAAACCCCTGACAAGCATATGACGAGTTATATGCCTAAATTGGGGACAGAACGCGGTGTCAAAATTCAGGGCTCGTCGTACTATTCCACCCATTGGCATCGTTGTTCTTCAGCCCTCGTTCAGACCGGGCTCCTTCATTTGGCCGGGCCCCTGTCATCGATCTTTAAACATACGCGAAGCGGGGTTGGTGACCCCGGTTAGTGTAGCATCTTGAGAGCCTTGGCCGAGACGGTCCCGCTCAACACTCCCCTTTCTGAGGTATTCCAGGTGGTCACTGCCGAAATAGGAAATGCGCGCCGGGCCTGAGAGCTCAAAATTGGCCAATGGGTGACATTACCGGTGGGCGGGACGATTTATTCCCATCATACGGAAGAATCCGAGATTCAGGACCGCTGCGTTGGTGAAGGTAGCAAAAGAGCTGTCTGGTGGAAACAGACTCCAGTAGAACGCCGCCGACGGATCCGAAATGCCGCCCTAGCTCAACAGCGGCCCTTGGCGAAGGGAAACAATGTGCTGGAGTAGGAGCAACGCGCGGGGGGCTTCGAGATGTTACTGCACAAAAGAAGAACAAAGCAGAATAAAGGTTGCCGGACGAGGCCTCCTCATGTTGCCCCACCATCATGGGGTCGTGGCATGGCTATTGATTAGTTTAGACTTATTTTAAAATTGTTCCCTCTCAAGGATATAATCCTAGAAGTCCCGTCCGGTTTCCCGTCCAGTTTCCCTTCAGCCTCCATAGCTCCTTTTACTACAGTTCTTTATTCAACTACAGTCATTCTTTTCTTGGTCTAACACAATGAAGGCCTCGCTTTTCTCCCTCGTTGCCGCTCTGGCGAGCACGGCCACTGCCCAGGTCCAGGGCAAGGCCTTCGGTTTCGCTGCCGGAACCACTGGTGGTGGTTCAGCCGCGCCTCAGTACCCTTCCAGCATCGCTCAGTGAGTGCCAAAAGCTCCATATAAACAATAGACTGGCCGGAAAACTGACTTCACGCAGACTCAAGGAGTGGCTCACTGACAGCACGCCCCGAACGATCATGATCGATCGCACATGGGACTTCCGCAACACCGAGGGCACGACCAAGGGCAAGTGTTGCAGCGATAACCGCACGACCAAGTGCCCCGGCGGCACGTCCAAGGGTCAGGCTTGGATCCAGGACACCTGCGATGCCGCCAGCGGAACCTGGATCGACTGCACGTATGACAACGCAGCAAAGACCCCCATCGACATCAACAGCAACAAGAGCATCGTCGGTGTCGGTTCCAAGGGTGTCATCATTGGCAAGGGTCTCCGAGTCCGCGGCGGCAAGAGCAACGTCATCATCCAGAATGTGCACATTACGAATCTGAACCCCCAGTACGTCTGGGGTGGTGATGCCATCACCCTCGACGGCTCTGACAAGGTCTGGATCGACCACTGCAAGATCTCCCTCATCGGCCGCCAGTTCATTGTCTCTGGCTGGGGTGCCGCCGGCAAGGTGACAATCTCCAACACCGAGTTCGACGGCAGATCCGAGTGGTCGGCCGGCTGCAACGGCAAGCACTACTGGACCCTCCTCCTCATCGGCGCCAAGGACCACTACACCTTCTCCGGCAACTGGCTGCACGACGTCTCGGGCCGCTCGCCCCATATGGGCACCAAGAACACGGCCGGCAGCGAGAACCTCTTCCACGGCGTCAACAACTACTTCCAGAATGTCGGGGGGCACGCCTTCGACATTGACGGCAACACCTGGGTCCTGCTCGAGGGCAACTACTTTGACTCCGTCACCACCCCCGTCACTCCCGCCACCTTGACCAACGGCGGCAACATTTACATTGTCAACACCGTCGACGAGGCCTCGCGCTGCACTTCGTCTCTGGGATACATCTGCGAGTGGAACCGCGCCCGCGACTCGGGCGTGGTCAGCAGCCTCACCAGCGCCGCTGCTTTGTCCAAGCTGGGCGGCTTCAAGTCCTCGCTCATCGGCCACATTGGCGTTGCCGATGTCCCCGCCAAGGTGAAGGCCAACGCTGGTGTTGGCAAGACCACGAGCACCAACGCTTGAGTGCTTCCGCCTGGGACAGGGCGACCACGACTACACCACTGACAGAGTTGGGGGTTTCCGTAGCGTTGATCACTCAGGCTGATGTCTAGGCAGTTTCCACACTTCTTCTGTATTTTTTTATACGTACATATGCTCCGGCGACCGCCGTAATGAAGCTTCACTTCTCCGTCAATGAAGGAGGTACTTGCTTTAAACTGCTCATAACCCAGTGGAGAAACGGGAGATCCAACACACTAAATGCAATGTAAATGAGCCTACGCAGCATATGCAGCCCTCGGCTCGGGTATCCAAAGTTCCCGCCCATATTCATCCCTCGCTCTTGCCCGTATGTCCTACCATGACTCCTCGCATTCAACCCAAAGGGAACCCCCAACGCCAAAAGCTGCTACACGTCGACACGACAAAACGTAAAAAGGAGCGCGACAAAATTGTGTGCATACCGGCCTGTCCCACCATCACACGTAGTATCGATTCATTCGCTCACGACTCTCTTCGCTCCCATTCTTGATGTATCGTCGGAGACGGCGCAGCCTTTGCCTGCCCCGACAACCAAGCATGGCAAGCCTCGTAGTGAGAGTATTGGATGCTTTGCTTGGACGACGATACCATTAGGTCGGCGACCTCAAGTATGCTCCTGCCCTCCACGTCGCGCGCCTGGGCATTCGCTCCGTGTTGCACCAGCGTGCGCATGGCGAGCTTCCTCCCCCTCCGAACAGCGATGTGCAGCGCGGTCTCGCCGTTTCTGTTGCGGGCGTTGACGTCGGCACCGGCCTCGATGAGGAGCTCCAGGATCTGGACGGGCTTCTTGTAGTCGTCGTCTTCGGGGAGCTGTGCGACAAAGGCCATGAGCACCGTGTTGCCGTACTTGTCGTAGTGGTTCGGGTCTACGCCGAGTTCGATGAGGTCCCTGACGATTCTCTCCCGGACCGTGAGCCGGTCCTTGGACGAGTCGGATAGCGATTTGCCAAGGACGGGTTTGTTGTGCTTGCGCTTGCGACTGGAAGCCGTCGGCTGTTGTTCCTCGGCGCCGGCCGTAGTGAAATGCTGCGGAAACCTTTTGGCCAGGGAGTCCTGGCTGAGGATAGCGTCGGCCAGACAGTGCAAGCCGTTTCGGCCTTGGGTGTCTTGGACTCTGGTGTTTCTGTGTGCTTCGTTGACCAGCCTCAGGAGCTCGGCTTGTTGTTCAATTGGCGATGAGACCTGACGCAAGGTATGAGAGTCCCAAGCCGGTGTCATCTCCTGGCCGACAGCGGCGGTGTAAGCCCGGCGGACAGGCAGTCCAATTGGTGCAGACTCGGGGATGTTGCCAAAGGCGTCGCGGCGGCAGTACTCCATGGCGTCGAACTGTTTGAGAAGAGTGTTCTTGGTGTCCTGGTCCAGGATGCTCGGCCCCTTGGAGTGTAGAATGTGGCAGAAGTTGCGGCCATAGACATCGCGCGCATACAAAAAGTCGGAGCGCTGTAGGAATTTGATGAGTTGGAAGAGAGACTCGGCCTTGTGCGAGAACCAGGTATCGTTGAGAACGTGCAGGAAGGTCTGGCCAGCGCTGTTTGTCGCCGACGGGTTTGACGATAAATCAATGGCTCTGAAGAGGAGATCATGGTTGGCGTCGCCGGCCGCGAGGAGGTGAAGGATAGTGTTGCCAAAGGCATCGCGGGTATCCAATCTCCCGTCCGGAGGCGCTCCATAATGGAGGACGTACTGGGCGTACGGCGATGGGCCGGTCTCGGTCACCCAAGATTCGTCCGTGAGCTCGTTCTTGACGTGGCAGAAGCAGGATCGCGAGTCGTGTTCGGGTAACCCATCGTCGCAAAAGCCCCGGCTGGTTATATGGTGGTGCAAGTTTAGGAAGTCTCCGGGAAGCGGTCTAACTCCAACCTCCGAGTTCCCTTGCGGCGCGTTATACTCGAAAATCCACGATGCCGGGTTAGAGTCGGCGGTGCCCGGGCGGTCTTCGTCCATGGGTGACTGATTCGACATTGTGTTGCTCGGCATTGTGTACCGCTTCAACAACTTGTCGACTTGACGAATGAAGCCAGTCGAATACTCTGACAGAACCTCCTGCAGGGTCATTGTCGTGGTTTGGCGACGAATCCCGATCTCGGCCGGCGGCACGGACGCAAAGTCGGTGGTTACCAGAGTCGGAAGCGGCCCGGCCGCAGGTGGGCCCCAACCGGCGGACGAGGAGCGGGAGTGTTCAAAGGGTTGAATGTCATGCACGGTTGGGCTGTTTCCACTTTCGTGTTTGAAGTCGGGATTTACGCTCAAGCGCGACCTAGAGTCGGACGACATGGACCTAGGGTAGCGAGGCGGGAATGCGTTCTCCGGCGTGGTCTGGCGCGTGGGAGAGCTGTCGAGGGCGCTTATACGGCGTTCCATATCGGTTCGTGTTCGGGGATGAAGCCATCTCGGCTCTTTGTCGAGAATCGAGTTAAGCTTCTTGTTGGCTGAATCCTTTCTGCTCGTGTCTGTCAGCAATCGCAGTTGCGCCGGCGCAAGCAGGAATCTCAGCGTACCCTGGGCAGTCCTTGTTCCCCAGAGTTGATTTGTGGACGACTTCGACTATCTTCGTGAGAGGCAACGTTGTGTAGACGTAGAGCCTGGCCAGCTTGCGCTCAAAAGATTCATTCCATAGCGAAGGGCGGCCGGTCTGGGTGGCGTGCGAACTAGAAGGTGAAGCAGACATTGCGCTCAAAGTGATGGCTGGCCGCCACAGCCTTGTCACGTTTGGTGATGTGGACCGTGTAAGTGGGCGTAAGGAGCGCAGCAAACTATATAAATGGAAAGAAGTGTTGCTGACCAAGCGCTGGGCAGAAGACTGAAGCAGAAGGTTCAAGATGGGAGGAGAGACATGATGGGCAATAAAGAGGGTTGAAGCTGACTTTGGTCATCAGAAGTGAGGGGGACGACCAGGCTATCAATGGGCTGAACGATGGTGCATACCACCGCGAGAGACGAGGGATGGACTATTCATTGCTAGCGAGACACAGGATCCGGCACGGAGCAGGGGTCAACGGAGCGGCTAAGGCCAAAGGAGCGTTGGAACCTGATAATACTGGCCCCCTCCGGCGGCGGCCAGGGTTGGAAACCATGTAGCACAGCAATAACTTGCAGCCTGGAGGAACAGGTCTTGAAGGTGGCCTGGCGGAGCCAATGGGCGTGAAATGGAAGAATGAGAGTGGTGCACCAGTAGGCTGGGGCTGCAGGGTGCGGAGGCTCAGCTGTGCGCCTAGGCGCCAGCCTGGTGTGTGTGTGTGTGTGTGTGTGTGTGTGTGTGTGTTGGCTAGGAGGGTTTGTCTCCATGGCTGGTTCTCAAAGCACAACGGCAGATGGAATGAAGGTGTATTTCGTGCGAAGCCGATGGCAGGCCTGGACAAGAGATGGCGGTGATTGAGGATGTCCGCGATACAGCTCGAGCAGCTTGCTTGAGGACTAGTACGGGAAGAACAGCCGTATGCTTGATCTAGGCACCGGGATCATGTTGTCTGAGGTTATTCAGCTGACGGGGCTTTGGAGTAATCCCGGCAAGCGCCTACAACTAGGGTGGAAGCTAGAAGCTAGAAGCGCTTCCCCCCGTCGTTATCGGCGTCGACCTTTGCGATGGGCGTTCAGAGCAGTCGTCGGTCGGAAATTCCGTGATTGACTGGGCCGATGGGAATGACTTCATCCCCTTCTGGAGGACCGCAAGATGACAAACGGAACGTAGAAAGAGGGCTCCGCCAACAACTAGCCGCAGCATATTCTTTCTGGCCGCTGCTGTCATACAGCAAGAAAATGTGAGTGAGTGACTGGGGGGTTTAGAAACGGCCCTGTCAGGCAGAGTCGAGAGAGGAGACTTCAAGTGTGGCGGAGCTCGAGGCGACCGCGGGAGCCGCCCTTGTGCACCCCGTCCAAACGCTACGGGAGAATGACGTGCTGAGGGATGCGTGCGATGATTACCTAGTCCCCCCAAGCTCTCATCCCGGTAATCCCAGTAAAGTGGCTTGGTTCGGTTCAGGGTGGGAGGTGGTTCTGTGTGAGGAATGAGTGGACAACCACACTGCCATTTGAAGAAATAGGTACCAAACCACTGTATAACGAAGATCCAAAGATTGAGATCGATGCTCAGTCCAACTTCTCTCCCTAAGTTGTATGTTGGAGCTGCCGAGTCTCTTTCGTACTCGAGTCCGTGTTCTTCCACTTCGGCTCCAAGCCATCATTAAACAGGAACCCAGTAGCCCAAATCAGTCCGACAGCATCTGCTTTTCATCGAGTAGCCATGACGAACCTGGCGACCCCCCCTGCCTCAGCCCCGAAGCTTGAATGAGCTCTGAGTTGGCATGTCTTGAGAAACCCTTTCTTTTTTGTTCCCTTCTCCAACTACCAACCAAGTCGTCGGAACGACTGGACCTTGCAGCGCCCCTCTGGTCATACAATGCTTTGGTTTCCTCCGCAGTGCTCCGCCCACCGCAACAGCAACAGCCACAGACATGCCGGCTTGGGTGTGCATAAGAGCGAATGCTGGGCTGTCACTGATCACTGGCATTTGCAGCAAAGCTACAGGCGGCGGCGGCCTCGATGACATGCCTATTGATCCATCCCCAAATCTGCCTGGTAAGCTTAGCCACAATTGGGTTTTCGACGTCCTCCGTAAACAGCCGTCGCTGCTTCGGATGCCTCTTCTCTTGACTCCTCGGTCCCTGTCATCCGCGACCAGAGCGCTCCATCCCTCAGTGAGGCTCACTTCAGACAAGTCGCTCTCGCTGGCAGGCCGATGTAGAAGAACCAACTCGATGGATTCTTTCAGCTAATTCCATGCCCAGCCCCTAGTGACGGGAGGAAGAAAGTCTGATCGTTCGCCCTGCAAAACATACATTGACCCAGCCAAGAAACATGGTCAACGACAGCCATGATGCCATCCACTCAAAACCCTAGCTCTGACCGAGTGGTTCATGACTATCCTATCCCATTCCTCAACTGGCCCTCCTGGATCCCTGAAGTTGATGAACATGAGATCAGAGCGCCCGCGCCCCGCCCCGTCACTTCATCGTCCCCAACCCCGCGATGGTCTCGTGTTCTAGCCCGGTTCTCCCGCCCGCCCATCACCGGCCGCTAATTTCACTTCCATCACGAATCTTTCAATTCCACTCTTCCGCGCCACACTCCCCACTAGCCCGCCCGCGGGCGCTCCTCCACGGGCGGGTGTCTGAGTTTCATTTCATGAGAGAGGGTCGCTCAAGCCTCTCGGAAGCTATCCTAGATCCACGCGAGTGGCAAACCACTTGGCGATACCATGGAAAACCTACGCGGGAACTCTCCCCAAGCTCTCCACGCGCGCCCGTTCCGGCCAGTCAGAACCAGGGTCCCCAACGGGTTTTTCTAATTACCTTTTGTCTTTATTCCGACTTCACTGCCTTTTGATCTTGCTGGTCGCCGGTCGCTCTTTGAGACTCGCAGGGAGGCCGCTAGCTGCCAGCTCAATGTTTGGCGATTCCTAATCCGACGCTCCCATGACGGTTTTGCCGGTCAAGTGACTCGAAGCTGAATCACTTCCTTATCTGTCGTTTCGTCTTACCCTGTTCCATCACCGGCCAGCGCTCCATGCGGCATCTGGAGTTTTTACGGTTCCTAACATTCCCCTTCCATCCGACAGCTTCCAGCGACGTCCCCGTGCCCCTTGCTAGTGGACCACTCACATTGGCATTGTGTTTTGTTCCCAAAGTTGATCAATGGATGATGCGACTTCTTCCAATTACACATGCCTCCATTGCCGGATTTGCAATGGGTGACGAGATTGCAATTCGTCTCTGTCCCAAGCTGGTCCGGCCGCTCAACTGACATATAAGGATCATGGTGTTGGATGTCGAGTGTTGATGAAGGCCACAACCCGACCAACACAATCAATCTCCTTGTCCCTGACAGCCAGCAAGTCGTGCACTTTCGCCCGCTCCAACACCCTTCAGATCCATCCCGCCCTCCACAAGCCAACACCAGACCAAAATGTCTGGGTCTAGCTACTACCAGCGTCCCGCATCCAGGTACGCCGGCGAGATCCCCCCTCCTTCTCTTGCCGTGCCTCCCATCCTAACACGTCCCAGATACCCACAGTCGGCCTACAGCGGCTCTGCAAATACCTCTGGACGGCCTCGTGACACCCCTACCTACCAAACGCCCTACACCACATATACATCCTCACGAGACCCAATGGAGAGCTTTTGGATCACTGGACAGGAGACAAACAGGACGCAGCATGCGGCCGGCGAGGTGGCCAGGTTTGAACTGCAATGGAGCTCTGCCAGTCGTCGTTGAAAGGATCCGCTCTGGAAAGTCTTCTCATGCACCCTGGCCTTGTACAATCTTCCCTTCCTGTACACTAGTTAGTCGATACCCGGGCATCAAAGCACAAGTCAATTTATCAATCACCGTCTCGCAAACCTGCTCTCTCCACCAAACATCCACTCTTGAAGCCCTCGGCCCCCACCTCTCACGATCTTGCATCCGCGGCATCGTCGCCGACCACACCCACGAACCACGAGACGGGAAAAAAGCAAAAGCAACCGCAGACGGTGAGGTCGTGACTCCTCCACCTGGGCTCGAACCAGGGATCTCCCGATTAACAGTCGGACGCCTTAGCCAACTGGGCCATGGAGGATTAAAGGAGCCGAGTGAGGCTCGTGAGCTGGAATGTGGGAGGCGGTCTGGTTGAGGTTTGCTAAGACCTCACAACGGGGCGTGCGTGTCTGGCTCTCGTACCCAAAGTTTCGGGTTGGGCGCTTCGCAACGAAGGAGACGAGATCGCCGAGGAAGGCAAGTCGCGACTAAGCTTTTGCGCTCATCCGCAGGGAAGTTGGCAGTCAAAGTTGGCAAGCAAGGAGCCGTGGCATGGTGTATATCTAGCTCGATGCTAGAAGTGCCAAGATTTCTGAATCAGATAGCTTCTCGCACTTCCCGCAAGGTTTAACGATAGCCTTTTCGATCACTGGCAAACTGCCATCCGTTGATCATACGGATATGAGACGGTGTATGACGTGTAAAACACACAATCTTTGTCCAATATGAGTAGAGGCCTAGGAGCAGCCTCAGACGCGATCAGCATCACGGCTTCAATACACGCGGGTCCAAGTAGCCTCACACGCACGACTGGTTCTGGCGTCCGTTTTCTTTTGGGTCAAGCGACGCTGTTGGACCCCGCGCGTTTAAAGGCGGCGGTCAACCGGGTGCGGTATGCGTATGGATACCATAAACGGCCCGTCAATAACACGACGTCAACGACGAACTGAAACCACCAAGTCAGCAGCCGCCGGACCGTTATTTAGCTGGCGGAGTTCATCATGTATCGTTGTCCGGACAAAGGGTCACCGGCCGCTACAGTCTCGTCACTTGGTGAGCCTCAAAGCCTTGGCAGAGCAACTGAAACCGTCATCGCAACAGAAGCTGGGATGATCAGCCGCGACAACCACGATACCCGAACATGGTAGATCTTTGTTCCCCAGGAGGAATTTAGCTAGATCCGGAGGGGGAGGGAAGCTCGCGCCAGGCGGCGCACAGTCGAGTTTTACCCCGCCAGCGCACGAACCGTCACTGAGACACGTCTTCACTGACTTCACCTGATGTGTCTCTTCACTTCAACATGACAATCCTACCCCGGCCGGAACCATTCTTGAAGCCCAGTCTCCGTTTAGTCGGTTCAGTGAACCTTTGCGGAAACGATTCTAAATCGAAAAAGCCGCGACCCTCGGCTTGATGCGTCGTCAAGCCATCGACCACCGGCGAACAAAGACGCTTCCCTCCTCTGGAGCCCAATGAAACACCATGGCCGAGATAGGCCTGCGAAGAAAACGCTCGGCAGAGCCTGAAGGACAAGTCGACGAGAGCCCCCTCAAGAGGAGCCGCCCCAGCGACGCCCCTCATTTCAAATGGCTCTGGTCACCACCACATCCATCCGCATTTCCCTCTTCGGCGGGCCTGTGGGCGCAACCCGTCCCAGACGGAATGTTCCTCACCCGCCACGACCTTCCGTGCTCCTTCTCCGCGCCGCCGGAGCCCACGCACAGCAGACGTCCCCGTCGCCGAGGCGCCATCTCGGTGACACCCTCGGCCTCGCCGAGCCAGCTGGACCGGCACCTGGCCCAGCAGCTCCAGCAGCAGATCGCCGTCATCCGCCTCCAGTCAGCAGCCCAGTGTCGCACAACACTGGACCAGGACTGCCGTCAAGAAGACGTCCGCGACGAGAGCGACGCAGAGGTTGACCGGATACGCCGTGAGCTCGAGTCCGTGCAGATTGACGCCGCCCTGCCGTCCATCCTGGGCATCTCGATTGACTTTGATCGAAAACTTCGTCTCGGAGCCCCCAATAGTTCGTCAGAGGCTTCTAGGCACCGAGGTACGTCGGCCATGCACTTGAACGCAATTTCCCCATCCCCCCCCCCACAAAAACAAAAAAAAGGAATGACGGAACGTTGGAGTGTCAGAGGGAAGGAAAGCCAACTCATACATGGCCTAGGAGGGAGAGAGTCATGGGCCCTGCCTGTCAACCCATCATGAACCATACGCTGGCCGTCGATCAAACACATCGCTGAGGGAACGAGAACATGGTTCTCTAACAATGTCGCATAGACACAGATTCGCCCGCTATCTCGGGCCCGGCAGCCTCGTCTGCCTCCTCCTCTTCCAAACACTGCTGCCTCTGGGAGTCGGGCAAAATCAGTAAATTCGCCGGTGACCCAAGTCAAAGTCTCCAAGTGCCGTGTCACAACGGGCACGACATTCGGCAGCATGTAAGCAGCAGCAGCAGCAGTGGTCTGTGGAGGCGGCCGCGAATTTGAGACCAAACTCTCCTCCGCCAAGCCTTTGGTTCCAACACGCTTTCTTCACCCCTTCCTTCTCACACAGACTCAAGACAACGCCCCGCGGAGAGGAGAAAAGCAACATCGCACGGCGTTGGTGTGCGCATGAACTTCGATTGTAAGAATACTACCTATGTGTATGTGTGTGTATTATGTTGGGGATAAAGTGAAAATAATATGTTCGGGCATCATGGCCCTAGAGTAATTAAAGGACAGATTATAATGAATGTAATGTGTAGGCGCATTAGGCGTTTCCGTTGTTTCGAGGCCCCCAAACCAACCCACTGGATGGTCCACTTCCACCTTCACCTCGCACGCGGAGGCGAGCCTGACCCGATGAACGGCCAGTTGGTGTCCATCTCCCCGTAGGGCTGTCCGCGAGGTCACCAAACGGGCTCACAGTCTGCGTCCGCCTCAGCCAGTTTTTGCTCCCCTCCCCAAACTCGTCCGTCTCCTCGTCAACCCTGTCCAACTTCTCGTTCGCAAGCGCCGTGGTTGCCGGTGGTGCCACCGCCGCCGCCGCCGACGCCGACGAGTACACCGAGGACGAACGCTCCCTCGAAGGGGCTGGGTTGGATGGCAACCCACCAATTCCCGGAGGGGGATCCCTTGACTTTGGTGGGAATAGAGTAAAGGCCGGCGACTTCCTGGGCGACGGCGGTACTGGTATCGGTTTCCGTGTCACCGACGGTTCCCTCTGCAACGTCCCCGTGCCACTCGTTTGCGGCGGCGTGTTGCTCACAAACGTCGTTGCGCGCGAGAAGTTTGGTGCCCCGCCGCCAAAGTCGCTCATAGCATACCCCATCACGCCAGACGCTGTTGTGAGCGCAGTGTCCGGCCGCGTCGGCGATATGGGATGCTTGACGTCCTGGGGGTAACCGTTGCTCGCGTTCAGCCCGTTGGTGACCACGAGTGAGTCCTGCTTGGGTAAGCTGATCTCGCGGCGGAGGCCCCGTCCCGTCTGCTCTTTGCGTTTGTTGCGGCGGTAACGCGTGAAGAGGTAGAAGGCCAGGATCGTGAGGAGGGACGAGCCGATGATGGCTCCCACGACAGCGAGGGCGGCCTGCGTGACCGATACTGCGGCGCCTTGTGCTTGTTGCACCTGTAGCTTTGCGTCGTTCTGTAATATGGATTAGTTAGATGGCCGCCCATACCGAGACATCGGGAGACGTACCCTCGCAGACTGAGCCTCCTGCTGTGCGCTTTGCACAGCCGCGCTGGCCGACGACGTTGCAGAAGCAATGGCATTCGCCGCGCTGGAGCTAGCACTGGATTGTATACTCGCAATCTGAGAAGCTAGCTGCGTCGATGCGCTTGACGTAACCGAGGCCAGGTTCGCCGCAATCTGCCGACTAGCACTCGCACTCGCCGCGTTCTGGGCGTCGGCGATGCCCTGTCGAGCGCTCGCCTGAGCCTGGTTCACGGCGTTGTTGGCCGATGAAGTCGCCCGGTTGGCCGCATCGGTGGCTTGCCTCACTTGGTCCTGGGCCTGTCTCACTTGGTCGCTTGCCTGCTGGATAGCTTGCTGGGCTGACTGAGACGCCGACGCGATGGCCTGCTGGGCTGAACGCGAAATCGAGTTGATGGCATCCTGCGGGTTGCTGAGGTCTTGTCGAGCATCCAAGACGGAACCCCGAAGAGGGCCGGCGGTGTAGGCACTGCCAACACAACACGTTCTTCGAGAGGGGCCGGCTTCTTGCTGTTCGTCGACGCCGTTGGTGGCTGTGCCCGTTCGCCCAAGATACCGTCAAACGCTTTGTGACCTGCCCTCTTCCGCTGATGCTCCGCCGGTGACCTGCCGTCGCCCCCGTCCGCCATTCTCGCCCATCGTCCCTTTCCTTCATCCGCCGCCGCCGCCGCCAATAAGAAACAGTACAAAACAGAAAACAGTAATAGTTGTGGGAGGCAAGCCTTCACCATGATTTCATGTTGGTCGTATTATATGTGCCACCTCTTTTTCGAAAACATGTTATTCCTATGTGCAACAACGGGCCACCTCAAATCAACCTTCAACAGTCAAGACGAAACGAGTAAGAAAAGGAAAACAAAGACCAAATCAAAGGAAGACAGTCTCGAGGCGGCCCCGTCGGCGGCCGTCGCCCCCGTTATGAACTGCCTCGCCCGTGACTACCGAATGAGGGGCCCCACGGCCCTCGACCGGCTCGAGGACTTTACTGGTACCCAGTAACCGTTCGCCCCCTTGCCAATATTGCATCTCGTCAATGCTTTCGGCTTCACTGGGCGCCCGGCGACGGGGCCAGAACGGGGCTCGTCGTAACGATAACGGGAGCCCTGATAGATCGAATTAGCGCAGCACCGTCCCATCTTTTAATTCGGCCAGGCGCCCAGAGCTTGGGTGATGTAATGCGTATGGGGTTTCATAAGGCGATTCGGAAACAGCACCGTTGACAGAATAGGCAGGCGACTTAATGCCTGTCGATGGGCGGCTCTTATTGCACCTGCGGCGTCGACTCTCGGCTGCGTTCCGAGCTTGGTATTGTCTCAAAAGCCAAAGTTGATTTGGGCCCCCCGACCTGGCGAGGCTCTGCATGGGCACGCATAGGGAGGGGAACTTCAACTGGGAGATCGTCTCGAACAGAGTCGATCATCACGCTCTTGGTGTCGCATATCCCTGGAGAAGGTTGAGATTGGGGTAGCCGGGGGGAGAACCAAAAAGAACTCGGGACAAAAGTATTCTTACTTCTGAATCGTCCACTAAACGATCGTCTCAGAAGATGTGTTCGTCAGGGTCCGCCTCTCCTCCCATTTTGGGCAAAGAGAACGAAAAACCAGTAGGCTCCGCAGGGAACTGGCCCTTCGTTCGCGTCCCAGAATTCAGGACAAGATTTCGGAAGCCGGCGATGTAACCGCAAGCAGCGAGTCATCGCACGCAATTGCCGCCGGACGGTTGGCGCGCGCACCAAAGTTTGGATGGGTGGGGGGAAACAAGTCGAACGAGTTTAGGGAACGTTTGCTTCACATTGACCGTCTATATACCAGCGGGTGTTCCCGATCTTCTTTCTTTCTCATTCTCAATCGTATGGATCTGAGCGCACTTTCATATCAGCAGTTCAACCGATGCCCGTGCGTTACTGGCTGGCTGACACGCCGCCCATGCAAAACCAACCATATCTCCCAACGCCAGTCATGCATCCATCCTGACGGAGGATATCCCGTACCCTGCCAAACTGCGGCCAACATTTTGTTGTGGGGTGTGTGTGCCTGAGAAATCTCAATGTTTGTTGAGATGAGAGACTGGACGAAAAAGAAAAATAGAGCAAGGTCATGGTCCGCCGTTGACTTTGGCACCGGCTCGTAGCTTTTTGCTACAACATCCATGACACCTGTTGCGTGACGCCCGCGACCCGGCGGAACTTGCCTGGTCAGGGCCACACGAAACTTTGCGAGAAGAAGCGCTTTAAACAGGCAGCTTGAACTTCTTGCCCTTCATCACCTTGGTGTAGTAGATCCAGAAGAAGTCACTGTAGAGAACCGTCTGGACGATACCGGCAGTGATGGCGATCCAGTCAACCTTGTGGTTGACCTCGGTGAAGTAGCGGTAGATCCAGTTGGGGATATAGAGGGCACGGTAGATGCCCAGGGCGAAAAGGTAGTGGGTGGTGATGGTCTCGGCCTCGCCGGTGCGCTGGAGCATGAAGAGCTGGGGCAGGATGGCGACGGCCTCGAGCCAAATGGAGAAGGCCAGAGGATCTCCCAGAAGGTGTAGTAGTATGGGAAGAGGATGGCCAGGACTGCAGCTCCGCCGAGAAGGTACTGGACACGGAAAGTGTCCTGGTTGGGGTCGTTGGTCGGCTTGTAGGCGGTCGTCATCAAGTAGACGATGTAGCCTTGGGAGGTGATGAAGAGGATCTTGAACATGAGGTTCCAGAGACTCGAGGTCGAGAAGAGGTCTGGCAAGAGGCTGTGAGCTTTAAGCGGAAGGGATGCAGTGTTGGTTCGTCGTACCAAGGTATCTGGTAATGTAGACCAGGAAGTAGAGGGCTTGCGACTTGAACGAGATACCTGAGCAGCTCTGTAGACGAATTAGATGAGGCGATCGGGTGACGATATCGTAGGCGTCGCAAAGCTCACATTCAGTTGCACCATCTTATGGAGGAGGATGCCAATACTGGCAAGGTGGGACAAGTCCCCTGCAAGGCCATCTCATTAGCGGACGAGGCAAGCATCGCGGGAGAGCGCAATGTCTATGTTGGGTACGTACCAGCAATGCGAAAGAGGTTGAGCATCGTTGCGGTTTAGCTGTTGCGGCGTGGAAGCGATGGATCGCGAATTGGCGATGGGGAAGTGGGCAGCTTCAGATCGAATGGAGCTTCTAGCTGCCAGTGACAGCTGGGATTTGGAGTCGTCGTAGTCTAGCGAAAGTGCACTTTTTGCAGGAGGTGGTGTTGCGAGTGATGTTGCGTCGTGTCGTGTCGTGATGGCGACGAGGAATTGATCTATTGCCAGGGAGGTGGTGAGCTTCAACTGCGTCCGGCAAAGCTGGCAGCTGTTTTTTCTTCTTGCTCGGATTCCAGAAGGTCGAAAGGACACGAACGCGATTGCAAGCTCATTGGAAGCTGGAACCGACCACTCAAGCCACACTGACCAGGCCAGCTCAGCACTTTGTTCCAGGTTGCTTGCGTCTGCTTTCGCCTTACCTAAGACGCTGCCTGCCTTAGGTAAGGCAGCACCTAGGTATGTTTGAGACAGGCCTGCATTCGCAGGAGGCTCCACAGCGGGTAGCTGCCTTAGCCGCCAGGAACGAAATGAGCACGGGTCGTCTCCATCCGGGTAACCAGCCTTCTGCTGAGGTAATCTGGGCGGAATCCCCGAAGCATCGACGCGGAAGTCTCGGACCCACTTCCTAAAGTCCAGGCGCCGAGGCCGTCGGAGGCCGGCACTTCCAGGTGGCCCAGCTGTGACGTATTACAAAGCTGCCTGCACTGACAAACCCTCGGAAATCGCCATCACGAGCGGCCATCTGCGCCTCACTCAGTCCGATTCCTGCGCATTCCACGACGGCCACCCGCCACCGTATATAACCCCACGAACGGGCGATCGCTCAACGAGCCTCCGCAACCCTGTACATACATTTCGGCTCACATTTGCAACGCAGAATTCAAGTAATACCTTTGGCATCACGACTAGCACACCAACAACACCCCCACCATGGCCGAACCACACGTCGTCGAGTCCGACTACGACTCCTCCGACGAGACAATCACTATCACCCTCACCCACCGCAACACGCCGCACACCTTCAAATTCCCTTCCGATGGCACAATCACTCACCTCTCCGAAGACGTCGAAGACGCCCTCTCCATCCCGCCCTCGAACCAGAAATTCATCGTCCCGAAGCTCGGCCTCTTGAAGCCACCCTTCAAGGACCCGGACATGTCCCTCACCACGTTGCAGGACAAGAAAATCATGCTCATGGGCGTCGAGGCGAAGGAAGTCGCCTCGCTGCAAGCCGCGTCCGAGTTCGCCGCGAAACGCAACGCCGCGCGCAGCGCCGCGCGGCGGCAGAACCGGCCCTCCCGACGCCGCGACCAGGGCCGCGCGCAGGCCGACAGCACATACACGTTTCTCTCGGTGCGGCCGCTCGCGGGGCTGCCGCACCCGGAGCGGTCCCTCGCCCTCCTTGAGAAGCTCAAGGAGGACCCGGGCATCCGCGCGTCGATGCGCAAGCACAAGTTCAGCGTCGGCCTGCTGACGGAGATGGAGCCCCTGTCCAACACGCAGTCCAGCCACGAGGGCACGACGAGGCTGCTCGGACTGAACCGCAACGGCGGCGAGGTCATTGAGCTGAGGCTGAGGACGGACGCGCACGACGGGTACAGGGACTACAAGACCATCCGCAAGACATTGTGCCACGAGCTGGCGCACAACGTCCATGGCCCCCACGACAGGAACTTTTGGGACCTCTGCCACCAGATCGAGCGCGAGGTCGACGCCGCGGACTGGAAGCACGGCGGGCACACCGTGGGGCAGCAGTCGTCGTACTACGCGCCTGGGGCCGACGAAGAGGACGAGTTCGAGGACCACGGCGGCTGGGAAGGGGGCGACTTTGTTGTTGGCGGCAACGCTGCTGACACCAAGGGCCTCAGCCGACGGGAGATCCTGGCCAAGGCTGCGGAGGAGAGGGTCAAGAGGATGAACATGGAGAGGCGGGATGGCGGGAAGCCCGACTCTGGCCCACCGTCGTGAGTCTAATGTCTTCCGAGACGGGTTGAATTTGTGGTTTTTTGGTTTGTTTTGATGAACTCTCTTCATTTAGCATTGCGCGGCGTTGGTATAGACACGAGATACGAATTGGCCTCAGACGCCAGGATTATTCAATCAACTCATTCATGACGCATGGCTTCATGTATTTTTTACCATGAAGTGTTGGTGCACATATAAATTGGTAATGTGGTTTCTTCAACGTCTTTTTCATCCATGCGATGACCAACGATATACGAGCCTACCCACTGGGTGATGCTATTGATCCTACACAATACTCCGTCTTGTTGATGAATGCTATGAAAAGGCAAAGGTGTGCGACCTCGTCCGAGTGTCGTTCCTGTGTGGGAAAATCCCTGACCGTACAACTCCTAGATGTAATGCCATGCCGTATCCCGAAACGCCGCCAATGCATGCAAGCGTGCGGCGACGCAAAATGTTGCCGCCCAATATGTTGCGATTCCTTTTGCCGGGAACTGCCGTAACCCAAAGCTATCGTTCATCCTGAACCGAATTCCAATAACGCCATCTGCAATCAGACCAGATCATGAACACCCCATCTAGTGCTGCGTCTTTTGGTCGTTGGATTGCGGCACCTTGATCCATTCCTTCTGCTCGGGCTCCCATTTGTGTCTGCGTCTCGTGTTAGTCATGAAATTCAAGGCCAAATTCGATCCCCCTCCTAATAACCAAGCTTAAAAGGAGCATGAGCCACAACGCAACATTTTTTGACTTACCCAAGCCACTCGGTGGTCACCAGGCTCTTGCTGCCGTACTCCGCCGCCAGAATGTGCTCGAAGCTGTAGGGGATGGTGGCGGGGACGCCCTCGAACTCGGTCTCGCGCATGGGGAAAAGGTCGGTGGTGCGGTAGCGGTGGTAGTTTTTGCAGCTCCAGACACCCGGCATGCCGGAGGGGTCGCGCTCGGCGAGGCCGGTGATGTCGATGAAGGCGCCGTTGGCCATGTTGATCCAGCGGGCGTCGATGATGTTCTGGCCGTCGCCGCGGTCCTTGTCGGTGCCGTGGGGGTTGACGTCGAGGAGGTAGCGTTCCGTCCTAGTGTTGCCATCCTTGTCGGTCCAGTCGAAGTCGTGCTCGGTGCGGTTGAGGGTCTGACCCATCCAGTACAGAGTCGCCGTCGACACCTGGACGTCGAGGTCGTAGTCCCACGGCATGATCTTGCCGTTCCACCACCAACCCAGCAGGGTGCCGTGGGCGAGCCATGTCTCGACCTTGAGCTTCTTGGTTATGGTCAAGTAGGAACGGATGAGGTTGCGCAGGACGACACGGTGGTCGTCGTAGCCCACGGTTTCCTTGAAGTAGCGGATGTCGTAGTGTCCCAGCTCTTCGCCGCAGCAGGGCTCGTGGAAGTACTTTGTGTCTTCGCGCTTAACCAGATCTGCTGGTGAATCCGGGGTGTCGTTTCTAGGGGCTAGAGAGGGGTCTTCGCGCTCGACCAGAGCTGGTGATGCCTCCTGGCTGTTGTCTCTGGGCACTTGAGAAGGCGCCGCGGCAACAGTGGTAGTGAGGCCCAGCAGGGCAACGGGGAGAGCGAGACTGAAGCGCATGACTGCGATGTGTTGATGTGACACTTCAGTTGATTTGTGAGAGGACCGTAGTCGGAATCGGTCCGTCGGCAGCAAAAAGACTGTAACTATGTCGATCCGAGAGCCAGATAGGGAGGCTGCTGTTATTTTGGGAGGTCTCGCAATGCCAAGACGCCGTCGAGACTGAAGGTAGCAGGCGTAAGGCAAGAAGCAAGTGCAGGAGTTCCAAAGCACGGCTTTTGATGACAGGAACCTGAGGTCGTGGAGGTCGTGGAGCAAAGATAAACTAGACGGGGTATCACTGGAACTGGAATGACTGAAAACAAAAGGGTCCAGGCTAATCCGTTCGTTCGTGTGGCACACTCAAGAAAAAAGTCGACGACTCGGTCGTGGGTATCGTTAAGGCGCAGGTGGTGAGAGAAGGATGAGGTGAGACGGCTGCAGGCGTATAAGAGATATGCCAGCGGACGGACACGGGCGACTAGGCTCCCAGATGAAGAGTGCTGGATCGTAGGAGATCAGAGCATGAGAAGGGGAAATCGTCCTTGCAGGAGTTCAGACCGATGACAGACAGGATCGAGGGTAGGTAGGTTTATGTTACGGGGATGCCCAAGTACACGGTTGCCAAGAAGTAGGAGACAGAAGAGAAGATCGGAGCGAACATCAGAATTCAAGCGCAGCCGGGCACGAGGGAGGTGATATGTAAAATGTGGGATGGAATGGAGTGCAGCAACCGTGTACATGGAGTGAGTTGAGAGGTGTAAGAGCGAGCGCGGAGGGTGTGTAAGTGGGACTGTGGGTGGTGTGCGGCAATCCTGGTAGTCCAGTATTAGTGCAGCATCCCGAGTCCCGCCATGGCAGAGAATTCCCACGCAGAAGATGGAACTGCAACTGTTTTCTTTGGCTGGTAACCTTGCTGTACGGGATTTCTTGCCAAGATGCTGGGGCTGTCGCTTTTTGCTCCATCCTTTCCGAGTGTTCCTGCACCTTCTTTCTGCCGTTTCTTTTTTCTCCCTGTTCCCTTTCTGTTTTTGTTCACGGGGGCAGGACAACCAGATTGAAAGGAACCAAAAAAAGACCTCCAAAGCAACCAGGAACAAGGCGGGTGGAGGCAAGGGCGGTAAGGAATGCGAGAGAGAGGAACGCAGAACAGAAACTCCTGCGGCAGAGAATGGATGAGTAGGGTACGTACTCTGCCTGCGTACGACTGCAATATTCTATCCATGACCTCCCACATCCCTTTGCAAAACGAGTGTGCGCCCATGTAGTAGTGTACTGAGGGCGCGGAGGGTATGCGCCATGCGCCATGTTTAGGCGGCATACGTAATCCCGCGTCAAGAAGGGAGTCGATGGGGGAAACACCAAGGGGCCCGGACTGTTGCCGGTGGCCGGGGACTACGACGACGACGACAACAACAACTGGCGCCAGTGACAATGACAGGCCGCGTCCGTGGTGCGGGCTGTGGCATATGTGGGCCAACGTCTCCTTCCGGTTCCAAGTAGGTTAATTACACTCACTAGCAACGGCGCTGGCCATTGATTCCGAGTAGAGAAGCCAAAAAGAAGCTTGAGTACATGAATGGGATCCGGTGGGTGTAGCCCCGGGAAAGATGGGGATGGGCAGGCGTCGCGGGCTACGGTTGAGGAGGGGAGGAGATAGGGGATTGGGATACCAGAACCTGCAAATCTGCAAAACGTAGACGGGAGTGTAGAGGTGGCATGAGACGGAGTGGGAGGGAGTTGAGGAGTTGCAGTCTCTTCACTGGATGTCAGCGCATTACTGCGAGCCGTGTCGCGTGAGCTTCGCAGGGGTTGCGGCTGCGTTGCAGTAGCCAGAACTAGCACCGAAAGCCAAGGGACATGAAGATAGGCCGGAGTCTACAGGGAAGGGGGAAAGAAGAATAGGTAGAGAGAGAAAAAAGAGGGCTTAGACAGGGGGGAGGCTGCGCCGGTCGGATCGGTGTCGTGTGCTCTCCTTCTGCTTCCTTGGTGTTTTCTTGGTCCCCGTCACTGCATAAGCCGCTAGCGGC